>NC_133621.1:82098920-82218920 GCF_048593235.1 Sminthopsis crassicaudata | reverse complement strand
CTGCACATAATAAATAATTAAAAATGCTTGTTGATTTGACTGTCAAAAATCAATATGATTCATAAAGAAATGTGTATTTTAAAAATTAACATACATATATAACCAGAGAAAAATAAATAAAAATGTTAAAAATAGAAGAATTCCTGTTTTAGTTGCTTCTGTTTATTAAGTGCAAAAGCTAGAGGAAAAGGGAAATGTCTCTCTTTTTTAAGAGAGGACATATCTCATTTAAAGATTTAGAGAAATGCTACTGAACAGATAGATGTCTATAACAGAAAGAAAAAAAAAACAGAGAGAAAAGGGCCAAGAGGGAAGAAATGAAAGGAAATTCAGAATAAGTTTCTTTGAGAGTTTTGTTTGGAATCTGTTATAAGGAAAAACACAAGACTGGCTTATCAAGCACAGGACCTGGATATTATTAGCAAAACAAAAACAAAATTGCAAGTCTGAGGAGAGAAAGAGAAAGAATTATTCTAGTTTATTTGCATCCCTATTAATTCTCTATGTGTTAACTCAAATCATAGTGATACATTACAACTTCACAATCAAGTTTTATGGATCATTATTAGAAGTTTATTTTTCAATACGTTTTTTTAATATATTATATATTCAATAAATTTAAATAAATTATTTCAATAAATAAGTTTATAGCTTAATGTCTCTTTTCATAGACCCCATCAGACATAGTGACTACAACTTGAAAATGAGTTATTATAAAGAGTATGAATAGGGAATGGAAATAAATCAGCCTTTACAGACAACTTCTCTCCACTTCAACCTTGGGGCCCCAGACATGACCTGAAGCACAAAGTACTTGAAAATCTTCTGTGACATTGGCTGAGATCTTATAAGCTGCTCCAGTCAGGCTTGGGAATGGGGAAATGGTCTGTAAAGAGGCAGAAGCAAAGGATGGCTCTGCACTGGCAAAGAGATCAATACCGGATTCTCAATAAAGACTGCATACAGTTAAAGGCAAAGAAGCTGTCTCTAAGAAGAGTAAAATGGTCAGTAGCAGGAAGAAGATGAATCTAAGATTTTAAACAAAAATAAAAGTCCATAAACCAAATTAAGGATCAAAAAATTCCACAAAGGATAGTTTAAAGGGAAAGTTCATACTTGTTCAAAGAATTTTAAATTTCCCATGTGCAATTAGGCAAGAGTTCCCACAGCCTAATAGGCCCAGATATAAAGGACTAGTTCTATCCATCTGAGCCAGCTAATATAGCACCAGTTTGGGAAGTTCTGACTCATTCTTGGCTCTGTTCCTCTATTAAGTCACATACCCTGAAAGTCGCTTTCAAAAATACATTTGGGATATCAGATTCTGTGACTGTCTTTGTTATTTTCTCCTAAAAGACACAGTACAGAAATATATGCCTCGTTGGTGGCAATTTTCAGTCATTTGAGCTTTCCAGTTATTGGGTAATTGGATGCTGGATAAACAAAATTTAATTGTAGCATTAGTATGTCTTTCAAATGACCAATTAGCTAGATTCTTCTGTTGACCCTGTAGGGCAAAACATCTTCACTCTTCATAAAGAACTTTTTCTGTCACTCTATTGGAGTCAGTAAGAAGGAAAAGCAATGGAATCCTCATTTATAGAAAAGTATTTCTCCCATTGCTTTAGCAGAATAAATCTTTTAAATCCACAGGTCATAAAGCATGTAGAGCCATGGGACATCATAGTTTGGACTGGTCAATATTCACTTTGAAAAAAGAGAACAAAATGCAAAAACTGACTAAACTTTATCATGGATCATAAACTTACAACATAATTCTTATTAACAATCTTCCCATACATAGTACATTGTGAGTGAGTTGATGGGGATGATAGTTCTTTAAGTAATTACAAGAGGGGAAACATCTCATAAGGATGACTTTTTTTTGTCATACAAGCAATTCCTAAGAAAATTTACACTCTAAATACAGAATTATGTTGTCTATGCTGTTAAAATGTGGCCAATATAGTTCAATTCAATAAGCATTTATTACTTGCCTAGTAAGCACAAAACACAGGACTAGCTGCTAGGAATACAATGATCAAAATAAAATGAAGCCTTACTCATAAATAGCATCCATTCTACTGAGAGAATCTAAAAGGTGAATATATAAATAAATAAATACAAAATAAACTAAAGGAGAAAGTACTAATGATTAGAAGAATCAGGAAAAAAGCTCTCATAGGAGACAGTATAGCAGTTGAACATCGAAGGAAGCTAAAGCAAGAGTCTTAAGCACCACTAAGCAAAGAGTTGCTCCTAAGCATTCAAGTAACCTAGTATGAAGCCATGGAGAAGGAAGTAGCAGCCAGTTCAAAGAACAAGAAGATATATTCTTTCTGCTAGAATATAATGGAGCTTAGGGGGCAAATGTGAAATAAGAACCATTTTTGGTGAAATCCCTTAAATTTAGGAGTTTATGTAGAGATAATAGGGAATTACCGAAAATTCTTGAGGATAAGTGTGCCAAGAACAGGCCTGAGCTTTAGGAATATTCCTGTGGCATCTGTCTAGAAAATAAATCAGAGAAGAGAGAAACGGAAATTTAAGAGCCCTATTATTACTGATGTCCAATCAGAGGACCGATCTGTCCAATCAGATGACTTATCTGTCAAACATTTAGCAAAAGGAAAAGTTTAGTTAGATTAATAAATTCATAAATGCATTAATGAAAAAAATATTAAGCATTACTATGTACAAAGTATACTGATTAACCTAACACATTAAACAAAGCTTTAAAATTGAATAACGGACTGAAAATATTGCTTTCCAACTATTAATTGCTGTGACCTTGGAAAAATCCTAACTCTTCTCCACATCATCTTCTTCATAGGTATATATGAGAACATAATGTTAATTTCTCTCAGAAAGTGTTTTTAAAAATCATATCCTTCCCATAATTCAAGGAGCTAAATGTTCTGAGCATTCTTCTGGGTCTCTTGACATTATGTGTGTACCAAGAGGGTGCATATCTCTTTGATGCTATCTCTTCTGCCACACTTGTCTGCTACCTGTCATAGGCAATAAATGTTCTGAGTTATTTATGGTGTGGCTATTATTAAATGTATAACAATGTGTATTGAAATCCATAAAACAACTAAATGTCAATGTTAATTATTATCAGAGCTATTTTATTTTGTTCTTATCATTCTGCTTTATTGATTTCATATGAAAAGGATCCTAGGAGGAGCTGATATTCCATTACTGGTCATTTAGCACATGAAAGTTCAGAAAAAGAAAATCATCATCATCATCATTACAAATTTGCACTGATCTCTAAGTCTAGGCTCGTTAGGAATGAAATTTCTATAGGTTCCTTTATTAATTACTTATTCTTGTATTTAGGTCACTAATACTTTCAATTCTATAAATAAATCCACATTTATTCCTTTATTCATCAGTTTCTTATGAACACAAATGAGCTGTGTTCATGTGAGTGTTGCTCACATAGGACTTTTTGATCACATTTTTGGATTATAGTTCCGTCCAATGTTAAAGCAGTCTCAAGTACATTTAAATATGGTCTATCTGTTTATAGTTTTTGCTATTTTTCAGTTACGTAGCTCTTCTTCAGGAAGTATTTTTGCAATTTTTAAAAACATGCTGCTACTATTATTTTTGAAGATGAGGAGTCACCAATACTCCATCATGTTCATTTAAGGAAATGCAAAGCCAAATACATGTAAATTACAGTGAATAGGCAGGAGTAAATAAAAATCTAGTAAAGAAGATAATAATTCCAAAGAACTTATTTCTTGAATACAATGCTAGTTTTCATAATAAATAGGGAAAAGGTTGTGGAAAATGTGGCTAAATTGTTGATGCCCTTCCTTGATTAGTGCTGGGGCTTCCAATACTCTAAAGTCAATAGTAGAATAGAATGATATTCCCTTATTTGTCATTATCCACAAGTCATCTCTAATTTCAAAAGTGCTTTGTAAACCATAAAACCATCTATAAATGTGAGCTTTTATTATTTGAAAGCCCAGTGGAATAATGTGTAATCATACTATTTTGGTCTAATGTAAAATCATATTATTTAATATTCTCCTTGTATTATTTTCCCTGTGGATATGCTTTGGGAGCCAAGCAAAAAATAGTGTGTATATTAGGATAAATTATTCAGCCAAGGACTTGCCACAGCTATGTCACTAATTAGAGAAGGGTATATAATGCTCTGTCTTTTCCAAGTGACAAAGTAGAGTTCAATAACAACTATAATTCAAATAGTAAAAGTAGATTCTAATTTCCATGTTCTTAATAAATATCACAAGTACATTTGGTAATCAATTTAATCAACAGGTAAGCGATCCTTCTTGTACATAAAGCAAGAGTGATCTATTGAAAACCTTTCTACTGAAAAGGAAAGACTCTATTCGATTCATTTGCTCCGGCCATTCTCCCTATAATTAATGACCACTTGATACTGGATTTAACAATCTTCTTGGGGGCAGAGGTCAATGAATAAGTCCACTCAGTTATTAATCCATTCATTCAATAAATATTTCTGGGTATTTTTTACATACAATAGAACATTTTAAACCTTTTGGGAAGTAGATAGATGACTAAGGGACATTATTTGTCATTTGGGAACTTATAAATTACTGGGAGGATAAGATAAGTCATCAATCAATCAATAAAAATTTAACAAGCACTTTCTAAACTGTAGGCATTAGACTAAGAACTGGGAGTACAAAGAAAGAGAGATACATAGTCCATAACTTCCAAAATCTTACATTGCAAGGAGGGAGTGCATATAAGATTTATATAGTACAAGTAGAAAGTAATCCCAAAAGGAAGGCACAAAAGTTAACAAAATATGTTACATATGGGAAAATGTAAAAAGCCCCATTAGGATGGTACAAAGTTATGAAAACTATGAAGGCAGGACTCATAAATAATAAATATTCCTATTAATGGTACTTATAGACTTAATGGTGCAATCATCAGCTCTGTCCATATGATGCCAACCTAAGATGTTTTTGATAGGTGAAGGATGATATGATTTAACTAAGTCCTGATTAGTACAAATAAGCAATCCCATGAAATGGTCCAATTATTCAAATTCACATTATTCAAAGCTAAAATTATGAGGAAATGTGGTATTTGGTTCCAGTCCAATGAAAACATGCAATGATAATTTAAATGATGGAACCAGGTCATGGGATTTGTTTTCACTAATGAGGACATAACTGTATTCTTAAAGCAAAATCCTATGAAGGTATACTGATTTTCCCTCCAATGAAAATGAACCAGGTGTTTTGTTACTGTGTAAACACAGTAATGAAAAATTCATTTCCACTAGCCTACAAACTTCCATACAGCAAAGATGAGACAAATTCATATATATCATCCTAGAACACGGGCTAAAAGAATATTCATGCCTTGAACTTCAGTATAATTTTTGTAATTATCTCAGACTAAAGTCAATTTTTATCAAATGAATAGTGTTACCTTCTAACTAGCTATATTAATACTGTCATTGAAGAGTTTGTCATTATTAACTATCTAAAGTTTGCATAATATACATTTGTAACATGGTTGCTTTATATCTGGATTACAGATTTATTTATTATTTATCTTGACCACAGGTCAAGCTATGTTTCTCCAAAGTCAATATGGGAAAATAAAGCAATAAAACAAAATAAACAAAATACAAACAAAACAAAATAAAACAAAATAAAAAAACAACCTAAGGCCTAGCTGAAGTAAGAAGTTTACTCCCAAACTCAGTTCTAGTATTTTATTTACCTGAATTCCAGAACCCCATAAAGCAAAATATACCTTATGCTCAAGATTTGTGTTGTTTTCATGGAAACACACAGCTATTCTAGACTCCACTGCCCAGGTGGTATCCTACATTTTAGATTTTCCTGATCTCTCATCTCTTCCAGCTCATCTCTAATACTTCCAGGAGCTTAAAATATGACATCAATTAGTATTTATTAAATGCCCAATACATGCCAGGCACTTTGTTAACCATTGGTAATTGAAAGACAAAATTTAAAAGTCACCTTTTTTAGGAGCTTATGTTCTATGAGAAGAGAAGATTCATACATATAAATATATATAGTTTGACTCTTACTCTGGGGCCAATTTCCTCATTCATATGAAATTAATAGTCTTTGCCTTGAGAAGTTAATCACTTCTCTCCTACTCCAAGCTTCTAAGGATAACCTTGAGGGATTGGAGTAATTTTCTAATAAGATCAAGAATGATCCCCAATCTGTGTAGTCATCATTGTTTATAGTCACACAAAGTTTATTAACCTTTAGGAAAAGGTAATAGTTGAGATGGTATAATAAGAACTAGTACCAAAAAAGTCCCTTCAAATTAGACATAAAATTTCCTCTTGCAAAATCAAGTTCACCATCTTAATTTTAGAGAATAAAGTTTCTTTTCTCATTTTGTGGAATATCATGACATTCCCTTCAGTGTTCATTGATTTTTGCTGGGCTTTGAGGGTCAATGACTTTTTTAGGCTTCCAAAACTACTTATCCTTGGTCCCTGATGCAATTACTATTATTAGTCATTGATATTATAGGACATAAATCAGACGTTTAGCAAATCAGATGTTTTAATATTGACAAGATCATTTTCTGCTCAATGGGGAAAGCAAAGAAAGGAAGTTCTTTTTTTCTCCTTAAAGTAGTCCTGTATCAGGGGCTTAGCTGGAGCTTCTTCATCATTTGGCTAATCAACTTTTAGAATCTCAGGTTTCCAAATAGTTTGTTGTTTAATCTAAGATCTATGGGATGTAATTGAATATTGTCACCTGATCTCAAGACACTCCCTTTAGAACATATTGTATTGTGTGTAACCAACCACAAGAAGCAGTCTACATGAAAATATTTGCTTTCATTTCATTAATAACTAGTTAATATCTTCTATACTTGATTTAATGGAAATATCTAGGAATTGATCAATCATTTTTTTAAGTAGTGAAGACGCAAGAAAAATGCAAAAACCCCACTTTGAAAAAAGTATTTATTCTAATGAATCACTATGTAAGTACTTACCTATATACAAGATAATCAAAAGACTATCTGAGGGAAAGACTAGGTAACTGGAAAAAGCTTCAAAATAGGACTTCAGTTGAGTCTTGAAGAAAGCTTGAGATGCAATTTATATTTTTGATCGACTGATTTTGTAATATATTGAAATAGGCAATCTCACCTAAGAAAGGTTCCAGGGCCTTCATTTTGTTGGTTACATTCATTGGGGTTGAGAGGTATGGGATCCCTCCTCTTAAAAAAATAGAACTAAATTAATACAAGATAGTTAAAGAAGGAGGGTACTAATAATTTAGGTGATCAAGATAACATTGTGTAGGATATGATGCTTGACTTATATCTTAAAAGAAATGAGGGTTTCTATAAAGATGAGATGATGAGGGGAAAGCCTTCTAGGCATGGAGAAAAGTCAATGGCATGAGCAAAATCAGGAGATGAAAACTGAAGAACTACATGTGGGGAACAAAGAAGGTACATTTAGTTATGTATTACTCCAGTGCAGAAGACCAATCCTGCCTAAGAAGAGCAAAACAGTTCATTTCACATTTAAACTATTTAACTACCAGAATTTCACTGGGTTTTTTCATAGGATGGGTATCACAGAAATAGCCTTTTAGATTCCTAGTTATCTTTCAGATGGTAGCAGAGAGAGAAGGAGGGAGGGAGAGAGAGGGAATTAATTTTCTTTTTTCATTGTATTTTAACCCCAAAGTTTGAATTTTTGGTGAAGAAAAAAATCTAAAATGTTTTTGGAGACAATATTAATTTCAGAAAATTTAGTTGAAGTGTACATGTGCATGCAAATACACACACATCCCCACTAGAAAAGAGAACTGAAAGTTTGTTGACTTTTATTTTTTGAAAAAGCTCTTGTTGTAATGAATAAAGATCTCTGAGTTTCCAGCAACACTTGGAAGTAATGGCCTAATCATTATTAATTCCTTTGGTATTTTCTATGATAACATTAATCACAGCAAACTCATTTGGTGTAAATGGGAAGCTCATGAGTACTCCTGTAACATTCCACAGCAATCCAGCATTAATTAACTGGAGCATCATGTAAAAGTGTCTCACTCCCCTCCACCCCCTTTATGATGAAGTACATTTCTTGAATACTTTGATTAAGACACAAATCCCAAGCCAATAAAGAAAGAGGAGAGGAAAAAAAAAAGAAGAAAATATATGTGTATGTGTGTGTATCTTTTGGGGTTACTGCAAAGAAGTCTATGTTAAAAAAGTAGTGATGTTATTGCCAAAGCTTCACTCACTCTAGCTCAAAGGGTGGGGGCCTCCTCAGGGAAGGTGCAACCTGGTACTGTAGTCCTAGCAATTCCTTTCCCTCTACCTTAATACAGTAACTGAATAAATACAAAAGTAATTTTAAATGTATATTAAACACTCCATTCAAATAGAAAAAGAATGACTCATAAAGATGGATGTTTGGTGCATATGGATAAAGTGTAGGCAGGCAGATTTATATGCAAACTTAGATCAGAGTATGGAAAAACACCTTTTTACCACTTAAGGTAGATGTTCAATTTCTAGAGGGTAAATTGCATGCTACCTTATTCACTGGCATAATTTTCTCCCAGATGATTGGCATTTGGATATCAAGGTGGAAAAACGCTAGCATATCACTAGATTGCACATCTTGGAAGTGTAAAAGGCATTCATTAGAATAGGTTTTCCAGCAAATGGCATGCCAAAGTCTTGACAAAAATCATGTCAAAAGTCACGTCAATCATGCCATTTTTTTTCCTCCACTAGTTCAAAAGCCCATCTTTCTAGGGATGACAGACACTCACAGAGGCACCTGAAATATAGCAAATAATACCCCAGTCGTTAAAGGATGAAAGCTGGAGCACATGGGTGATGCATTAAATTGCTGACTGACAAATATCCAAGGACAAGAGAATGCTGACATCACCTAGAAAGGAGAAGATGGTTTGCAGGCCCTTGGGGGGGAAAAACTTGGAGTTTTGTCACACTAGAGCAGACCAAAAACAGGCAAACAAACACAAGATTCACCAACACTCCATAAGAACAATAACAAACAACTGAGACAAAAATTCAGATTATATTCCATAGTAGTGGGCCCTCACCAAAATGTAGAAGAGGGTGACAAAATTTAGGCTTCCTCCTAAGAAGCAGATGAAAATGGTTACACATTTCTCAATGATAAACCTTTTAAAAGATTAAGGACTAGTGATAGCAGGCTTCAAAGTGTTCTGTCTTGTTGTTGCCCTCAGCTAAAATGGCTGAGATGGTCAACGTGAAGGTTTTAATGAGTAGAATTTGAAGAGGCATAAAACTGTCAAAAATAAATCGGTAGGGAGGGGGAGTATCTATAGAAATATATCTTCTTCAAATGTCCACTGAATGTTTTTTTCTATTTCTTTGTTTCTAAATATTTTAAATGTATTCAGAATTTTATAAAACATAAGTTTGTAAACGAACTGATTGGAAACACATATTTCCTAGAAAAAAGAAATCACTTCAGCAAACACCAGACTTTGGTACAGGAAGCGACTACTAGATATGATATGTTCCCTAATGAATGACCCAGTCACAATACCAGGGTAATAGGGAAAACAGTGAGGCTGAATTATCTCCAGGGTGGGCTCACTCAATGTATAATGCCTCTGTTAAATATTCAATACCTAGCTATCAGGGGAGATACAGTGTGAAAGGTTAGGGAAATATATTAGTTGGAGGATTTATTTTATTTTATTTTATTTTATTTTGAGGAAACAATGGGAAAATGAAAGAGTTGCTTTAATCCTGTAATCTCTCTGTTAGCCATCAGCTTGGGGTACCCTTCATTTTGTTCAGTTGTCAGAGACATTAAGAGTCCTTCAGTGAGCTTTTCTTTTAAAATAAATACTGAATGACACATTTATAATTAGATCTCCCTGACCATTTAGGTTTGAGGGATATGAAATGTGGACATGACATGGAATTCCAACTCCTGATCCGGGTGTTAAGCAGCTTACACTTTCACTGTTGATTAGTGAATTGTAGAAAAGTTGACACAAAATATACCATGGGCACTGTTAGTCCAGATATTGCTGTGTCAATTATTCACTCTGGGCAGAAAGAGACAGAAACTCAGTTAATACTGTGAGCAATTCTAAAAGAAATCAGTCAGTTGTTTAAGTCATTGAAACTAGCCCTGCATTTTAAACAATGAGGTACTGGTTCCTTTAGAATTTCTGATGCTGTGCCCCTGAATAGGCCATAGAGACCTCTGGTTTTTCTTACTATTTTTAAAAATGGTTTAAGAAACCAATTTGAGGACGGTGAGAAAATAGTAGGAATGTACCTTTAATTTTCAGTGGGGAACTAAGGGCAGCGATGCA
Source organism: Sminthopsis crassicaudata (assembly GCF_048593235.1). Lineage (NCBI taxonomy): Eukaryota > Metazoa > Chordata > Mammalia > Dasyuromorphia > Dasyuridae > Sminthopsis > Sminthopsis crassicaudata. The sequence continues at coordinate 82,208,547 of NC_133621.1, read as the reverse complement.
GCCAAAATATGAATTTTATCTTGCAGAAGAAAGGGGACATTTTTCATTACTTATTTTGGATTTTCCTGGCTTCATCAACCAAAGGTATATTTTCCTATAGAAGTATATCACATCCCTCATATCTCAAAAGTCTGGGTATTTTCAGAACTGGGGGTTGAAGGGGGGTAATGGTGTCGAGTGCAGTTCTGATGATAAGGGAGGAAAAAAACGGGTACACTCCCTATGGTTCTCTTTGATGAAAAAGGATAAATTTAAATTTAAAATAATACACAGCTTGAAGCCTCAACCCACCCAAAGCAGAATACTCACTAGATATTTCTAAAATCTATTTATACTATAGGGCATAACTAAGGGGAATGATGTTTCAAAATCCACCAGTCCCTTTCATCTTCATCTTTGGAAGAGTATGGGCTATAGATTGACTTAAGATTTATATGAGTATGGAGGTGATTACATTTTTAAAAATCATAAGTAAGAGATTTTGCTTTAGCATCATCAATGACATGGATGATCTATGATGAGCTAGCTGAGAGAAAATAGTCAAAAAGAGCAAACCAGTAAGTTTTGAGTTCATATCAGTGTTCTCACCAAAATATTTAAATCAATTCAACATTAAGGAGCTGCTATATGAAAGATTAAGTGATTCGCCTAAAGTCACAAAGGCAACCTTCGAAACCAAGAAATGCCAGAATGGTTTTTGACATGTATTTGTAGAGGTAATTTCTTCCACAAGGGTTCTTAAATTTGGAATCTACAAACCCAAGGTTTTAGGAGTACTGTTAATTTGGGAGAAGAAAAATACATCTTTATTTTTGCTAATTTCTAACTGAAATGAAGATCTTTTGTTCCAATTACACATTCATCACACACACACACACACACACACACACACACACACATCTGATAAGAGATCTTCAGTAGATTGAAAAGAAAGGGGTTTATGTTAAGGATACTTGCTAATGGAGTCACAAGTCCAAACAAGGAAAAAAAAAAAAAAAAAAAAAAAAAATATATATATATATATATATATATATATATATATATATATATATATATATATATACATTCAAGAATGGGTACAAGTGCTAGGAATGAAGTTATAAAACCAAAATAATCATTACCCTCAAGGAGTTTCCATCTTAGTGGGCAAGATAGATTAGGTGATCTCTACAATGTTGAGCATTTAGCATATCAGGAAAGAAATATGTATACCAAAAATTATTTAGTCAAGGCCATTCTTTTCTTGTGCAGCAAACCAAGCATATTAGATAGAGAGAGCAAATACTAGTAAGTCATGATGATATTTACAGTCAAGTGGGTATTGTGAACCAAATCACTATTTGTTTTAAAATATATTAAAATTCATATTCTGGTCTCCACAGCATTGATGAGCATCTAGGGTAGAAAGACAAATCTGTACACTAAAAAGCTGATTCAATTCCCAAGAAACTGAAATAAGAGCATTTAAAAAAATACCTCCCTAATGAGGTCAATGATAGGTCAGGTAGATCTTAATTTTTACCATTAATTAGGCTAAATGAAGCTGATTAGATGTACTTGTGTTGCCACCGACAGTTACTTGGAATGGCTTGAAATTAGCAGCCTCCTTCCTTTGCATTATAGAAGAAGGATTTATGATTTTTTGTTGGTTTTTTCTTGCCATTGAAGGATTTTTCTAACTTTATTTGCATTGATACTTGGATGGATTAAGTTGGAAAAGAGGATTCCCTACTTTAAGGACTATATGACCTTACACACACATACACACAGATGTGTACTATGTGATAATCTTGAATGTGAAGCACATGTTTCTTGGCCTTTTTATAAAAAAAAAAAAACCTTAAACTTTTCCCAATAGACAAAGCAACATCAAAATATTATGACTTCCCATCCTGCCAAAGCAAAGAAAAAATGTAGTGTCGACTATTAGAGAAAATTATCCTCCTGATATGATGAGCAAGGTCTTTTTTTTTTTTTTTTTTTGGTATGAAGTATACTTGTTGCATTCTATCTCTTGATTCTGCCTAGGTGAGTCATGCAAGTACCCATTGTTGCTGAAGTCAAATACTCCCATTTTTGCTCAGTTATAGCTTCTGCAGACTCTCAGTACAAAAAATAGCAGATTTCAGATGTCTAAAACAATCCCCTAAAATTAGAATCTGTATGATGGTGTGGAAAAAGACTTCTATGTTTTGATTCAAAGGATTTGGATGTAAAAGTGTTGGTTGTGTTGTTTTATGTGTATGACATAAGGCAAGTTGTTTAATCTTTTTTGATGTCACCCAATTTCTCAGAACTTTAGTTTCTTCATCTGTAAAGTGGGAAGGAAAAAAGTTGGTCTTGTCTACTTTTGTCATCTATAAAATAAAGAAGTGACCTTTGAGATCACTTCTAGCTCTAATTCTAAAATGATAAAACCACAGAAAATGCCTGTGTTTATGATTTCCTCAAGATCATGGATTCAGACACATGTATCTTTTTTGCACAGGTTGCTTGGCAGTTTTCTGAGACACACTAAATTACCTTGGATCACTCCCAAGTACCTCAGTCCCTTTGCATAGTTTTGGAATTCAAAGAATTCACTCTCCAGACATTAATAAAGAACACTTTCTCATATTGTAATTGATGTTCTTGCGCAGAAAATGGAAAGAACAACAGCTTAGAAGTAAAGGGACTTGGGTTCTAGTCTTGCCTCTTCTCAAACTTGGAGAAATTCCTTCAGCTCTCTGAGACTCGATTTCCTTATTCATAAAGAGACATTTGTACTCAGTAGTTATGTGACCATAAATGAACAAGTAATTCAAACTCTCAGATCCTCATTTTTTTCCTCTCTGTAAAAACAACGATAATAACTGCGGCTAATTGGTAATTGTCCTTGGTTCTCAAAGCGAACAAAATGATACCATTATGTTGGACTCAAGATATGGTGTATCTGACTGTGGCTGATCAGACTAATATGAGCTCAGAGGCTTTATCACAGGTTTGGCACAAGTAGCCATATAAACATCTGGAATAGTAATATCCATAATGGGAGTCTTTTGGGCAAACATGTTTGGCTTTCAACAATATAGCCAGCCCACCAAAGTTGTGCTCTCTGCAGGAGAATTTGAATGCTTGATAGTCAAGGAAGGTCTTCAATGTCCTGTATCTTATCTTAGAAAGTAAATTTCAGAATCTTCTTAAGACAATTGAAATGGAAGCATTTCAGTGACCTGCCATGGTACTGGTAAACTACCCAGGTTCCACAGCTTTGTAGACCTTTAGATTGGCAGACAGTCTCATGCTTCTCTCCCATCTTTCCTTTTGAAGCCTTCCAAACACTGAGCTAGCTCTGACAATTTGTTCACGTCATCACCTATGTGCAATTCTTGGAAAGTTCACTGTCAATGTAAGTGAACTTATCTGGAGCATTTAATATTTCTCTATTTGTTATAAATTGACAGTTCCATGTATGGATGGCATGGTGCTAGACTGTGGAAAACTTCTGCTTCTTTGGTGTTAATCATTAATAATAATAATACATATTTTTGGTTTTGCATCTCCGCCTCAGAGACTATATTTGATGATGCACTCAATGCAGCCTCTGAATAATTGCAGCAGTTCTACCTTGGATGGCTGTTATAGTGATCAAATAAAATAAAGTCTTCGCAAACTTTAAAGTACCATATAATATCAATATTATTAGTGTTGCTGCCATTCTTTTCTAATAATGCTACCTTTGCTAATACATGTTTTGATAAATCTTTATAAAAATTTTTTTCCAAAGAGAAATTGCATTGAGAGGAAGTATGAACCAAAGTAGGTGGGGTAAATTAGGGAAAGGTTGTTAATTTAAGAGAACACAGACTCATTTTTTTAGCTCAGCTACTTGCTACCTGTGTCATTCAACTTCTAAGGGCTTCCATTACCTTAGTTCTGAAATGAGATGTAGGAGAGATAGGACTTTATGTTCTGTGAGGTTACTTCCAATTTTAAGGGATGATCCTAAGACCCTATAATTAGATCTTTCCAAAATTCTTCCAACTTTAACAATCTATAGTTCTCTAATTCATACAAACTCCCAAGAGAAGTTAAGAAGAGGCCATAGATAGTTCTTTGGTTTACCCTGGAGAAAACAACAAACAACTCCCTTCCCCCACTAGCATTTACAATTTTAAGTCTCAAGTAACTTCAACAAGAACATCTTAAGAGGAGAAAATCTCTGTTTATTACAGAAGTAATCTCTGGTGGGAGCAAGTAGGAAAAGACCTCCAGATTTTCCTTTTAACATAGTGTCCTTCAACACCATAAAGACACTGTTGTGTGATCTTAATTCAATAAAAATGTCATTTCAGTGTCTATCACATCATAAGATCTTGATAAAAGCTAATTGATAATGGAAATAAAAATGATCTCTTCTTATTCTTATATAAAAGAATAACTTTGATACCATTTATCTATAGATTGGAAATCAAAAGACCTAGAATAGCTCAGGTTTCTCCTCTTGCTTTTCCATAACATTGCATTCTGTCTTTCTGTCCTCTTATTTCATAGCCCCACAAAGACTGAGCAAAACTCTTATTTGTATGAATTGTATCTCACAAATCACATCAGTTAAAGTCAATTTCCCCCCAAATTTCAAATCCTTTCAGAACACAGAAAGGATGGTTAAAGAGCACACTTCCATGAGGAATCAGGAACTTGATTGATTATTATGGCCAAATTGATCTCTCTTCTCTTCCTCTTCCAATTTCCTTGTGTGTCACAAACATGCACAGTAAATCTCAGTAAAATTGACATAATCTAATCCTCGTCACCAAAGATGATGATGAAAACTGAAAAGGCATAACGGAAAGAAGTTAGAACTCAAAGTTTTTAAAAGTGAATGCTAAAATTTGTTGTTAAATGTAACTGGAGAAAAATAAAATACTAATTAAAATTTTAAAATAACAAAGGAAATGGAAAGACAAATTTTAAAAGTATTTTTGTTATGATCTCAAAAAAACCTTCAGCAGTAAGAGCTAATCAAGCAGGTATACAATATCTGGCCAGTTAGTGGCAAAAAGGATGAAAGAAATTGAATATCTGTAATCTTTTCAGAAATCTTTGGTGAACAGAGGGCATCCAGATATGTGATTAAGCTCTTTCTGTGGAAGATAATGTTAAAAGAATGAGCGAAATAGAACTGATATGTTAAATGATCCAAAAGTGTAGTAGTCCTAGTTATCTCCTTCTCAAAGAGCTTAATACCATGCTGAGGACAAGGAAGAGTAAATAGAAACAAGAGCAGTGCTGAACGGAGACAGATGATAGGATATGGAGGTTATCACTAACAAGTCATGATGCCTTCCAACAAATGGCAGAGGGCAGAGACAAGAACAGTAGCATTGTCGTGACAGAGTCTAAAAGGAGAAAAAGAGCAAGCACATCAGAGCAGTGGAACAAAATTAAACCACGATATAATAAAATGTATTGGACAAATAGAGAACTGAAGGGTAAAAGGAAGACAAATATTGAAAGGGAACCACAGAAATAAGAACCAAAGAGCAAAAAAACCCAAATCTTGATCCTTACTTAGAGCTTCATCTAAGATACAACACAGAGACTCACTTGGATTATGTATAAGTAGGGATAGAAGTTCTAGTAACAGTTGAGTTCATTCTCCATATGAGAGAGCCTAACTGAGGTATTAGTATGAACTGAAAGGACTATATACATTCCAGATGAGAATGGAAGCCCAAAAGAAAAGAAACAACCTTAGTTCTAGAGTGCTGTTCTCCAAAATGGTAGAATATTATATAATATAATCAACTTAACTGTGGTAATTAAAAAAAATAGAATTCTTTAACTTTGATCTAAAAAAGAAATCGATTAAACTTTACTGATATTTAATATACAGATTGACAATGGTACCCTGAAGTTAGATGATCACTCTTATATATGACAAAATTCCACAATATGGAGGGGTTGACAGTGTCATTCTAACTTGTTTTCTTGCTTTCAACATACTGAAACAGTATTTGTTTATATGTATATGTTTTTTGTGGATTTATGAATTATATTGTCTAGTTTTAACTAAACTAACCCTAATCAAATGGACTAAACGATATTCCTCCAAAGAAATTTTGGACGGAAGGTAATACTAACAATGAATGCTTACATAAAACCGGAAAAGAATTGACACGTATCTATATTATCAGCTTTTCATCAAGTATACTAACAGGGGAATTTGGCACAGTGGATAGAGAGCCAGGAATCAGAGAGATCAGAGTTCAAATTTGGCTTTAGATACTAGCTGTACAACCCTGGGCAAGTTATTTAACCATGTTTGGCTGAGTTTCCTCATTTGTAACATGGACTAGAGAAAGACATGGCAAACCACTCCAGTATTTTTCTCAAGAAAACTTCAAATGGTGTCACAGAGAGTTAGACATGGTTCAACAACAACAATCAACAGGGAAAAATAATATTCATAAAATATAAGATTAGGAAGGGATTTCAGTAGTCATCTTTAACTTATAATTGAAAGAAATTTCTATGAAAATATATATTTCATTATATCTGTCAAGAAATGTCAAGAACTTGAAATTATTATGATTAACTGAAATATGAATTTATATTTTCCAGGATTAATGATAAATCTTATCCTAAATATATTTGTGCCATGAAATATCAGCTTATAACAATTTAAAGATATTTCCTTTAAATTCTTTAAATATTTTCTTTTTTTTTCAAGACATTAAAAATGTCTTGTTGCTGAAGCTGAAGTGTCAATTAGAATAACTTTCATATTTACACATTAAAAAATTATGAAATGAATTTTTCTAAATTGTTTAAAACCTGCCAAATGAAGAACTTCAATGGATTTTAACTCATTTCTTAAACTTTAAAAAGACAACACCTTCTTGAAAAGAAAAAAAAGTGATTAATATGAAAGAAGTTGGAATTTACTAGTTGAATTTCCTAAAATATAAAAAATTAGCATAATTTCTATAGGGGATTGAAAAAATGAACAGTATACCTTAAAATGAGTACCATGTCAATGACAACCAATGTTCCAACTCTTCCCTTTTGATCTATGGTTTCTTATGAAGAATTTTTTTCAAATATCACAATCATTGAAACCATACATTGAAATGAATTAAACTTAGAACCAGATTTGTAATCAGTATCACAAAATGAGAAATGAAATTTTTTTAAAAAATTAAAAAAAATCACACTGCTGTTTCTAAAATCATTACTAATATTTTAGTGAAAGCAAAGAGGTATATGTACTATTATTAAATAAATATTTTTATAACTCCTCACTTTATCTTTACCTCATTTTTTGGATTGGTATTTGTATATTTATAGAGTATATGATATATCACTATGGAGGTAAATGTATATCTTTTATAAAGAAAGTATTTACATATTGAGTAGACATGTTCAAATTTGAAGATTACTTCTCTAGAGAATTCAATTTCTTTCAAAGGTAGGTGAGTAGTGTGCTGAATAGAATGCCCATTTTAGAGGCAGAATGACATGAGTTCAAATCTGACCTCAGACACTTACTAGCTGGGTGATCCTAAGCAAATCACTTAACTTCCATCTGACTCAGTTTCCTCAATTGTAAAATAAGGATAGTAATAATAATAATAATAATAATAATACCTACATCCCAGAGTTGTTTGAGAATCTTGCATTGTAGATATATAAATATTTCTTAGAGACAAATTTGAGTGAGAGCAAAAATTTTTCTTGCTATTGTTTTTGTTGAGTCATTTAAGTCATATCTGACTTTCCGTGATATCATTTGGGAATTTCTTGGCAAAAATAGTAGAGTGGTTTGTTATTTCCTTCTCTAGTTCATTTTACAGAAGAGAAAACTGAAGTATTTTTTTGTTTGTTTTTGAGGCTGGGGTTAAGTGACTCACCCAGGGTCACACAGCTAGGAAGTGTTAAGTGTCTGAGACCAGATTTGAACTCAGGTCCTCCTGAATTCAAGGCTGGTGATCTATCACTGTGCCATCTAGCTGCCCTCTAAAGTAAACAAAATTAAGTGAGCTGCCAAGAGTCACACAGCCAGACTGAATTCAGGAAGCCTGTACTAAGTGGATAATGCAAGTCTATCCACTGCACCCAAGGCACAGATTGGCTACCTACAAATTTCCTATATAAACTTAGAGTTTAGGGTGATGTCACAGATTACACTTATTTATTTTCTCTTACTTTATTTGAATCTAAACTTATTAATGGCTAAAGGTTTAATATAGCATTTTTATTATTATAAGATCAAAAATCCAGAGCTGAAATGGACCTCAGAGATCATCTTTTCCAACATTCCTTTTTTTTTTGCCAAAAAAGATAGGTTTAGTTATGAGAAGAGATACAGACAAATTGAAAAGGTAAAATAGACACCAAGAGTAGTAAATATGAAATAGATTCAGGAGAGCATATAACAATTCATAATGGAAAAAAAACAAGTTCCCAAGAAATATTCACAATTAACCAGGAGAAAGGGAATACACCATGAGGGAGGAGTATGCCATTGACTGGCAGGCTACATCTCTAGAGGAATTTATATCTAAAAGAATTAGTTAGCTATAAAGAAGAAAGACATCATGAGTATGGGAGAGAAGAAGAAAGACAACCCCAAGGCAGAATGTTGCCAACACTCCTATTTTATACATGAGGAAATATAGAAGTTAACTGACTTGCCTAGTTTTACACTGATAGTATCAGAGGGAAGATTTGATGTCAAGTCATCTGAACTCAGAGTCAGTATTCTTTTCTATTAAATGTATGATAATCTGTAAAATATAAAAAAGTTAACTAATAGAATTATATTCATAACAACATGTTCTGTATATAGTCTCTCCAGATCAAATGAGGTAGATTTGCAAACCACCCTCACTGGATGCCATCAGAGAGAAACTCAGGGTTAATTTTCTTGTGCATACCCTAAGAAAGATTATTAGTTGAGCTAATTAGAAAATATTCTCTCCAATTGCTGACTTGATTCAGTCTTTGTGTGATTGCTAGCCCACTGATGAGCTTCAGGAATGCTTATAAATGGAACTTGTTGAAATGTAATGAAGGCTGTTAAATGAAGAAGCGGGGATCACAGCACATGAAAAGTCTCCCAGATCTTCTGGATAAATGGCACAGACTCAGAAGCAAGTACTACTGGATAAATTTTCTTGTTGGCATATAAACTTGTATTAATTTGGCACCAACTTCCTAAAGAATGGGGAATTATTTTCTCTTAATTTACTGAGGGGCACTAAAATAATTAAGGAAATACAACTTAAAGATGATATATGGGGACCAAATACAAAAAAGAAAATTAAATCTTTATTAGTGTCTACTGAACTAGGAGCTCCCCTACCCAAGGGAGCACATAAAAATATATGGATTTATTTAAGGCTCTTCTTTTTTTTTCATTATTTGAGAGGTTTTGCTCAAGTAATGATAAAAAAAGATATTATTTTTCCTATGAATTTCAAAAACTGTATATCAATCCTAAACATTTTGTATCTCTGGCTATTATAATAATGCATGGCACGTAGTTGGTGCTTAATAAATGTTTATTGACTGATTGACTTTCTTAATATTTTGCGATGTAGATTAGGGTGCATAATACTAGAGAATTTTTACAAATTATGAAACCAGCCTGACCTCAACACAATACCTAACACACACACACACACACACACACACACACACACACACACACACACAGCCTTGTTCTTACTGATTTTATATAGAGTTCTCTGAAGTTTATATAGTTTTCTGAAGTATGGTTATTCATTTCAATAAAAATGGGGGAAGTAATATGAAGTTGTTTATATTTTTAATCTTTTTTCTGTTTGGACATAGTATGGGATATTCTCCATAACCCCCAGTCTCTGTCTCACTGATTTATGCTTTGGCGTCTGTGTTTAGCAATTCAAATGTTGAACAAAACTACCTCAGCTGTGAAATTTGTCATAGAACCTTACGTAAGTTTAAGAAACAATGAAGACACCTCCCGTGAAGAAAACCTTTAAGGATTCTAAGTTGGCAGAATGATTCTCCAAATCACATTCATTGTACTAACTATATCTACCCAAGACTCATCTGGAAAATATAGTCATTTGTAGAAGGAAAAAAAAAAAAAAGTTGATTCAAACATGTACACTGAAAAAAACAAAGTGAATGAAACACACAAGTTACTCAGATTACAATCTTTAGTCGGACAGAAAGGAAGAATTTCTCTATAAATAGCTTGTACAGAAATTTCAGATGGACAATAAAGGGAAGAAGGTAGGACTGACTATTTGGAAGAGATAAGACTAGTGTATTTGGGTAGCAACACTGCATTTTCAACCATTCCACATGGTCTGTCACTGCAAAACCACTAACATTCATACTTTTCCAGGGACATTACATGGCTTCAAATCATAGAAAACCAGGATGTCAGAAGAATCAAAATTTCAGCTGACTCCAAAGGAACTGTAAAGGGGCATAGTTAAGTGAAACAGGCAGTTTGCATATTACCAAGTGCACACACACACATACACACATACAAATGGTACAAAGACACATCAGCGATACATGTACCTCTGAAATGAAGCCACCAGTTATATAATGAGTACAAATGACAATAGATAACAGACAGGCTGAGTGCTACCTAAGTGCCCTGGAGAATCATAGCAGGCCTCCAATAGATCCTTTTAGGAGGGTTTCTGGAAAGGCATGAATGAGAAATACAGAAAATAAAAAGATTAAAAAAAGAAACACGTTTTCTATATAGAGATTATCCAAGACAATGAGATCCCTGATCCATATATAAAATCCAATTTTAAAAAGTAATGAGACCATCTTAATGCTTATCTTAGTAGGTCCCTTGTCATTGTAATGTAAATATTGTAAATAAATCTAATTTGTATTTTGTTCAACAATTCCCCAAAATGCCATTGTTAGTCTGTCAGTCATGCCTTCTGACTACTACACTGAACCAAATTTCTTCTCCCTGACTTTCAAGGTCCTCTACGATCTGGCTCTATCCTATTGATCTAGTCTTCTTTTTCCATTCTTTCTCTTCAACTATGAGAAGTTCTTCTCATTATCACCTATACAAATAAAAATCATCTCTTATCCAGACTTTCATGTATACTCTTTGACCATATTGGAAAGTCCTATTTTTCTTCTCTGAATAACCTAAATCTTGCCCAATATCTGAGACCCAGATAAATTTTACTCCTCTATAAAATTGTCCTGAATCCTCTTGCTTATAATGATCCCTCCTTTTTTCTGAATGTTTATGGGGCTTAGATTATTTGTATACATACACACACATACACAGACACAGACACAGACACACACACACACACACACACACACCTGTACTTTTGCTTATATTCTCTTTTATAATGATATCTCTTTCTCTCTCTTTTTACTACTTCATTTCCTTGGCTAGACTGCAGCCAACTTGAGGACAAGGGATTGTACATCTTTTGTTTCAGACCTAGCACAGAGCCAGGCACATAGCAGGTGCTCAACAAACACCTGCTTCTTGGGATTGATAGAAGGCTTTCTTGTAGTATTTGTTTACCTACATTTACACAGAAGATTCTTCGTGAAAGGCTTGACCAAGAAGGATCACTAAACAATTCAATCACAAGCAATCACTCCATCCTTAGGATGAAAGCAGGAGCTGTCTCATTACATACCAATTTACAGCTCCCAGCCACGAGTCAGGCCATTGCAAGTCATTTCTTTCTTGCAAGTTTTAACATATCTTCCTTTCGTCACTCTCACTAAGGCAGAGGAAGTTATTCTGAGCACGTGGTCTGCTTTCACAAATAATTTCTATGGAAAACAGCAGTCAGACAGTAATACAGGCCCAAGGTGACCTCATTACTGAAATTTGTTCTAGTTGTCATTAGACATATCACACTGTGTCACTCAAAATGGGAAAGAAATAAAAGATACTGACATGTAGCACCAGTGATTAGAGATGAAAAATACTCTTCTACTATAAGGATCCCTTGGTGGGAAAGGAATATGTATAGTGTTTAAGACTCAATCACCCCTAAGATCTGTCACTGCTAGCTTTAAGGTTCTACCCTTTTTTACTTGTTAATTTTTCTTTCTGGTAAATGACAGCATCTTTTCTTCTATGTACTGCAAAGCCAACCCTGTCCAGTGAACAGCTGTCTCCAGGGAAGCAAGCATTGTTTACAAAATGCTGAAGAGGAAGAAAAACAAGGAAACAAGCTGGACAGCACCCCTCATTAATCTGAGTATGACGCCTATTCAATTTTGATTGCACTCATCCCAAACATCCACTTTTTAGATAAGGTACATGCTTAAGGGTAGGGTATATTCAGTCTATGTATAGCAATTCCACCTAACTTTGATCAAGGAATTATAGGCCAGGAGAGGTAAGGAAGAGAGTTGTTTAAATAAGTTCCAGTATCCTTGTCCATAAAAAATAAATATTATATTCTGTGATGATAAAGGAACTATCCGCGAGGTCTCTCTGAGTCCATTGGGAGAAGAGAAGAGGTACTAAAGAGTAAATCTGGGCAAATGCTATCCTAACCTTTAAGCTGGTAAATATAAACCAGTGAACTGAACAGTGGATTACAGAACCAATCATTGAGAAAAGAATGTGATGCTCAGATGCTCATTAGGTGTAATTGTGGATTTGATTTAAAAAAAAAAAAAAAAAAAAAAAGCTCTACAAAATTGGGATTAAAAGTTAGTACTATTAGATGGAGTCATAGCTAATTGAATAACCATTGTTAAAAAAAAGTTAATAAATAACATATCAATATGCTGAGTGAAATGAGCAGGACCAGGAGATCTTTGTATATTTCAACAACAATACTGTATGAGCATCAATTCTGATGGATGAGGTCCTCTCCAACAATGAGATGAATCAAATCAGTTCCAATAGAGCAGTAATGAACTGAACCAGCTACAACCAGCGAAAGAACTCTGGGAGATGACTATGAACCACTACATAGAATTCCCAATACCCTTATTTTGTCCGCCTGTATTTTGGATTTCCTTCAGAGGCTAATTGTACATTATTTCAAAGTCCGATTCTTTTTGTACAGCAAAATAACTGTTTGGACATGTATACATATATTGTATTTAACTTATACCTTAACATATTTAACATGTATTGGTCAACCTGCCATCTTGGGGGGGGGGGAAGGAGTAGAAAAATTAGAACAAAAGGTTTGGCAATTGTCAATGTTGTAAAATTACCCATGCATATATCTGGTAAATAAAAACTATTAAAATAAAAAAAAAGCATATCAATAGCAAACTGGAGTATTATACCCTACTGGTGCGACATAGAGCTGTTGTTGTTTTCTATAAATATTTTAGGTAAAAATATGAAAAGTTTTAGGAAAGTAAAACTGAGAGAGGATGGTGAATATTATCACTTTCATTATCTCAATAGACTGAAATGCTGTTCTATAAGACAGGTATCAAACATGAGGCCTGAGGCCAGCATGTGGCTCACAATACTCCTGAGTACAGTTACAACCATATTAAAATGTTACTGAGAAATATTTAATGAAATAAACAAAACTACAATAAAACACAGATAACATTAAAATGTGATTTTCTAAATCAAGGAATTCTTAATATATGATTTTGTGCTCTAGCCCATATTTATTTGGGTTTGATACCACTAGTTTACAACATACAAAATTACATTAAAGAGATAAATTTAAAGACCAAAATTTAGGTTTAAAAAAATCAATTGCTTAAATATAGTGTGAATATTAAACAAGTCTAGGTAATTTAATTTGTTATAATCTTTATATAAGTCAACAATTTTTGGTGACTGCTAAAATATGACTAATGAAATCCAGGATACATTATAAGAAAAGGATGTAATTATTCTATTCTATACTGTATAGATCATACCATGTTTTAACAGGGTCATTGATGAAGGGTGTTCAGAGGGAAAGATGACTGGAATAAAAAATAACCCAGAAATTTTATCATGTGAAAATCAGAAGACATTTAGACCATATAGAAAATGTCTAGAAGAATGCAGGATAGCCTTGTACAAATGTGTGAAGGACAATCATGTGGAAGATCGTTGACTAATTCTTTGCTTTTTTAGAAGGTGGAACAGGGACCGATAGGAGAAGTTAGGAAGAAATTTTTGCTTGAGCGAAAGAAAACTTTTTTTAACAGCCAGAATTGTCTATAATGATGAGTGACACAGATTCTTCTGCCTTATTAGGTAAATACATTCAGATTTAAATGTAATTCAAATTCTATTCTATTCTATTCAACATGGTGGAAAGGGCAATGATGAGCTGATTTTCATCATTTTCTGTGGATCCTGGCTTAATCTTATATAGGACACTCTAATTTATTATCCTGAGGTTTGGGGATTTAAAAAGAAAAGGTTTACGATACAGTATAGACATATCTCAGAATCTAGAATGGCATCGCCATTGTAAACTGTCATTTTTTTTTTCAGATTTTGTATTTAAAGGCTAGGCTAATACTATTCAAATCAGAGGACAATAAGAAGATTCTAGGACAATGGAAGGATGTATCAGGGAAGGGATCCAGTAGAAGGTATTCTCTGTGGGAATGTTTTAATGTCCAGAATAGCAATAAGGCAGTTACAAGTTCAGCCACTATTTTTTATTTATCAAAAGGACAAGCCTCCAATTCTATCTCTTAAAGAACTATGAAACTTTTTATAAGAAGATGTCTGGACCTGACCACTGTTTCTATCTAATCTGGGTATGATATCTAATTAGTTTCAACTCATTGTAGAAATTGGTCCTACTCAGAGCTAAAATTAGGCAGAGAAGTCCAACACAGCAAAAATGGTTAGAATACCATTAGTCACAAACATGAGAGAAAAAGCAAATATGAGTTTACTTTTGTTATCTTCAAGTGGTTTCCTGTTCCAAGCTTCTTTGGATAAGTCAAATCTATTCTTCATAACACTTTTGCTTCCCTATTACTATATTAAAAAAAAAAAGGTGTTCCAATTCTGACAGTATCTAAAAAAACCGCCATTATTATAGATTTGTAGAACAAACTCAGGATAATTGTTTTCATATCTTGTCATATCAGTTGTACCTTATAAAGTCTGTTATAATAAAGAGATCAGTAGGCATTACAAAAAATCTGGCTTTGAGGCCTCAATTTATCAATCCATCACCTGGGTGATTCTGGACAGAATAACTAGCCAGCTTTTATATACCAATATAAACTACTTGACATAGGTTATCTCATTTTAATTCTTACAACAACTGTGATAAGTAGGTGCTAATATTATTTCCATTTTATGGAGGAGGAAACTGAGGCAAACAGGTTAGCAGACTTTTACAGATAATTTTTACAGTTATTCATATTTTTCCTATCATGACTATATTTCTTGAGCCAAAATATTCCCTTCCTTCCAATGATCCTAGGCCAAGAAATGATTCCTAGTATGAAAGAGAAGGAATATTCCAAAGCTGTTGTATGGCTGCTAATTCCCAAGAGATTTGGAAATTTAATATAAAAACCAAAGAAATCTCTATATCCTCATCAATAAGCATAATGTCAGGCATAGAGTAAGTACTCAATAAATATTTGTTAACTGAAAAACTTCATACATATTCTGCTTTTTAAAGATTTGCTTTTTCAAGAAAATAAATCCACTGGCTTCTAGAATTTCAGAGTAAAGAATAAGCTTAGCACCCCTGAGCAAACTAATATCACAGGGTCATTTTTTTCCAGAGTGCCTCTGAAAAATGGTTACTACAATATACTTGTTTGAGAATTTCATTTTAGAGACATGGAAATTTTCCACCCAGCATTTTTTAACATTCTTTATCTGCTATGAGGTTTGTATACTAAAGAGAACAAAGGAAAAGGAAAAGGAATCTGAGTACCAAAATGTTTATAGCAGCTCTTTTTGTTGTGGCAAAAACTTAGAAACTGAGGAGATGCTCATCAATTAGATAGTAAATGAACAAGTTATAATATATGATTGGGATGAAGTACTATTATGTTATTAGAAATGCATTTTCAGAAAAACTTGGGAAGATATATATCAACTAATACAAAGTAAAGTGAACAGAACCAGGAGAACAAACTATACAGTAACAGCAACATTGTATTAATAATTAACTATGAAAGACTTAACAACTCTGATCAATAAAATAGCAATTCCAAGGTCTATAATGGAAAATGCTAGCCACCTTTAGAAAAAAAACCGAAGAACAGAGTGCAAATTGAAGCGTGCTTTCCCCCCACACTTTCTTTATTTATTTTTTTTCTTTTTGGCAACATAGCTAATACAGAAATGTTTTTCATTACCTAGTATCTATGATGGTTATCATATTGCTAGTCTTCTCAATGGATCATGGAAGAGTTATTAGGAGAGAAAGAATTTGAAACTCAGAATATAAAAATAAATGTTAAAAACAATTCTCTACAACCACATTGACATCTTTAATAAGGATATTGTTTCAGTGTTTCAAAATACTGTCCAGCACTAAAACACCAGGATTTAGGGATGGAGGGCCTTAAAGAAAGATCATTCACCCAATTTATTTAGAGGAGGAACTGAGGCCCACAAATTTGTTCAAAGTCTCCTTACCCAAATGAAATTCAAATTTGTTGATCCCCAATCCAATGTTCTTTCTCCTGCACCCCCTCACTAAGTAGGTTGTCTAAATAAAAACTGGATGATTTGGTGCTTTAGCAAGAGGAAACTTGAATATTCTCTCCATTTTTCTTTTTTAATAGTCCTGAATTCTATCGATGAAACCAAAGGCCAATAGTGGTTAGCCCAAGTCATTTGAAATAAAAATCTGTGGCTCACCTATCACCTTAAACTCCTTCATAGCTTGTTTATTAAATGCTTGTATATTAAGCTTACTCAATTAAACCAATTAAAACCGCTGGGATTAAACCACATGCAAGCCAACAAATTTGAATTTTGGCCTTGAGCAATATTCCTTCTGCAGACAGGGCACTCCCTACAGTTTTGAACATGCTGACAGACTACACAAACCAAACTCTCTGGAGGACCAAAGACTAGAATTGAAATAATCCAATGATAATAATTAGAGACATTCTAAATAAAAATAGCATAAAGTGGTGGAGAGTTTACTTAAAGATGTTTATCCAAGGTGACCTTTAACAGAACATAAAATGTGTTTCATAACAGAAAACATGAAAGGGGAAAATTAAGAATAAAAAAGAGGGTGGGAGGAGAGATGCAAGATTTTTAAAATATGTGTAATCATTATGATATAGAAAATTTAATTTCCATTTTTTGAAATTTCATTCTGAAATTCTTCAGGGTGGAATGATAAAAACCTCAATTAAAATTTACATTTATATGGTACCCAAGTTTAGTAGAGTGCCAGGGATGTGGCAAGTATTTACTAAATTCTTGATGATTTAAAGACTACTAGGAAGTTGACCTACATAAATTCTTGTGATTCTCTTGATAACCTTATCATATAAATACTATACCCATTTTGACATATTATGCAGCATAGATGAGGAAACTGAAGTAGAGTGATGAAGTGACGTAAATACATTTCAGAAGATTTTGAGTCAAGACTTGAACATACAATCTTTGATTCCAAAAATAGTATTCTTTCTACTATATTATGATGTCTCCAAAAAGGACCATTTATATGACCAAAAATGCAAATTGGATGAGGTGATTTAATTTTCTGGGGTCACATATAAGACCAGGGGAAGGATAATATCATTTTATTATGAGTCATGAAATATTCTCTCAATTCAAAATTGGTCCTTTTTTGATGTTTTTTCATTCTATCCAGATATATTTTTTTTCTTGAGCCTGATGTCAATGTATGGCCACCACCCATATGATTTCATAAAACCAGGGAAGGTCCTCTTGTTAAAAAAAATATATCAATTATATATTTCTAAAGCATGAAATTTTAGCATTAGATATTCTGATAGAGCTACAGGTGCCATGGAAAACCATAGTCTTTGGATATCAAAACTAAGAATGACTCAAATGGCAGGGAACAATAAAATGTTCAGTGTGAGTTGAATGTGACACATTTCTAAGGAAGAATTGTTTTGGGAGGAAGAATTTAAGATCCTCAGAGAGATGTATTTTGTTGTTCAGTCATGTCAGTCTTGCCTGGCTCTTTATTATTCCAATTAGGACTTTTTTTTAGTAGAAATACTACAGTAGCTTACCATTTTCTTCTTGCTCATTTTTCGAATAAGGAAATTGAGACAAATTGGATTAAATGACTTTCTCTGGTCACAAAGCTAAGTGTCTGAAGTCACATTTGAACTCAAGTCTTTCTGATTCCAGGCTGGTGCTCTATACTTGGGGCTATCTATATGCAGAAAAAAAATGGACTAACCACCTTGATGAAAATGAGAAGTAATCAGTGGGATAAGCAATGAACAGATGCAACTAATGAATAATACACTGCTCTAATATTCATAAAATGTCAAAAAATCTTTAAAAAGGCCTCTCAAATTTTGGTGGATTACTTGTAAAAAGATCTCCAGTAGGGCACGAAGGAGAACTGCCCAGGATTGAAAGGCATGATTGAGTTGAGACCTGATAGAGGGGATACCCAATCTATGAATTTACTGCTTTGGGGGAGGGTATTATTTCCTATAAAATAAAAAATATTACTTGGGAATGATATCCTATATTATAGTAATTGTAATATATGAAAGTAATTAAATGATTAGATCCTTTCCTACTTGACAGTTATGTATGAATAGTTTTGAAAGGAGAGATAGACAGAGATAGAGACACAGAGAGAGATGAAGGTAGAGAAGTAAGAGAGACAGAGAGACAGATAGGGAGAGACATAGAAAGAGATAGAGAGACAGAGGCAAAGAGAGAATGAGCTAGAGAAAGTTTCAGAATTATAGGGCAGTATTTTGGGAGAATAGGTCTGAGCAAGGAACATTGAGCCACTGTGGGAAAAGGGAACACTAAAAAGAATAGTGACTTCCCAATTTTTGTAGGCTCTCCCTATGAACATGAGAACATTATAGGGAGTAAACAAAGGAGTCCTCAGCTAGGGAGTTTTTATTTGTTAAATATAGAAAAACCAAAGACAGCCATTTGTAATATGAGGAACAAAAGTGAATTGCTCAGCATATGTTTATTAAATGCCTGGTCTGTGCCTGGACTGTATTAAGTACTAGTAATTAAAATAAAGGTAAAAGTGTGGTTTGTGCTCTTAAGGAGCTCATATTCTAATGGGACAGAGAACTTCTAAGATTCTATGATCTTTCTATGATCTGAGAATGTGTCCCTTCCTTACATTCACCTCTTGAAATCCTGAATTTCCTTTAAAGTTCAGTTCAGGAGAGATCTACAGCAGGCATTTTTTGGTATCCTCCAACCTATTAGCTATTTCCAAAAATTATTTTGTATTCATTTCTTAGAGATTTTGCATTTACTTGCCTGTATAGCATTTGCCTAGCAGACTGTAAGCTCATTGAAGGCATAAACTGTTTTTAAAATTTGGGGGTTTATATCCCCAGAACCAAGAAAATTATATGTTATTCTAAAAAAAACCATACCTGTGATACGTTCATCAATATAGGGTGCTTTGACTTGATGAAGAACTGCCCCTATTAAGAGAGATGAGGCCCTCCACTTCCATTTTCTCTTCAATACTTTCTCCAGCAAGCTAATTCAATCCAATCCAATAAACATTTTTAGGAGCCAGGCATTTGTGCTAAGTTCTAGGAATACCAATAAGAAAAAAAAGTCCTCAAAAAGCTTATAATCAATGAGAAAAGACTATATAGAAAAGGAAATTGAAAAGATAGGTGAGACCACTTGGAGGACCTGTGTTTTAGGGGTCATGATGTTGCATGGAGTTGAAAACTAGTCTAGCTGCTGATGGAAATTAGAGAGTTCCCTGGATAGTTCAGAGCTAAGCCCTCAAGAATGGAAGAATTTGGGAGTTTATTATTTCTGTCCTCCAATCTCCCTTCTTTCTTGAATTCCACCAGCTCTCCCATCCCACCATCACCCTCCCCACTCAAAAGAGAGAAACAACTAAGAAAATTGGGATGGTGCTGAGTGTCAAAAATGGAAACAGTGAGCATGATAATGAGATTTCAGTTTGTCAAAATGACTTGTGAAAGGTACAGTTGAATGGGTGAAAAGGACTTGAATCTAGGTCTTCCTGACAGACCAATGCCCTGTCCAGATTGTCTCTCCTTGAACATACAAGGAGCCTAATAAATGCTTGTTGAATTAAAATGAAGCATTTACTTTGCTCTTCTAAAACTTATGACTTGGCAGTGGGCTGACACTCCTCTCCTACCCCACTCACCATTAGTCAGGGAAGAAAATTGCTTCTGCAGTTTAGTGTCAAAAGGAGAAGTGTATTGTGTCTTCCCCTTGACACTTAAAACTATTCTTTTACATAAAAGAATGAAAGATAGAAAGAAAAAAAACTAAAGTATTGTTGAATTTCATAATAAAACACCTCTTTCCCCATGAAAAAATGCAAGTCATTCTTACAACAGAAACGCAGAGAGGTTTTTTTTTTAAATAGTTGCATGCAAAAATGTATGGAAAAGACCAAAGATTAATATTAATAAGAACCTGGCAAACAGAAAGGAATTCTAACATAAATAATTTATCAATGCTGCACACAGAATATCTGGGGGAAAAACTTTAACTCTCAAAAAGTTTAACAAATCTTAAATTTGATCCAGGGCCAATTGTCTCTAAAACAGATTTCCACAGCTTCTAAAACTAAACAAACCCCTCGAGTAACCAGGGGCAATCTCTTATCGGTAGACAATAGACATGTAGGGTCCAGTGCCATCATATTACTCGTGGTCCCTCATTAGTATCATTGGTATCAAAGAATGAAGGGCAGCTAGATGGTGCAGAGTACTGGGCCTGGAGTCAGAAAGATTCATCTTCCTGAGTTGAAATCCAGTTTTAGACACTTATTAGTCACTTAACCCTGTTTGCATCAGTTTCCTCATCTGTAAAATGTGCTGGAGAGGGAAATGGGAAAATCATTCTATTATCTTTGTGAAGAAAACCAAATGGAGTCAAACCTGACTCAAATGACTCAAATGATTAAACAACAACACTATAGAATGAATAAATCTGTATGGTGAATGCTATCCAGTAGTCTTTAACTAGGTTTTTATTACTCCTCTTCCATATTTTTCTTCCTTTCTGTGATAGACATGGAGGTAAATGTGCCTAGGAGGTACTATGAAGGTAAAATCAAGTCTTAAGGGAGGAAAAAAGAACAAGATTGCAAGATTCCCTGAAGATTATGTATAATTTGCCTCTAACTTTCACTTTAAGCTTTGTGGAAGAGAGGAGGATGAGGAGGGAAAATGAAGGAAGAAATAAAGGAAAGTTGGTAGCAAGAGGGCTTATATACAGCCTAGTTTTAAAAATATTATTAGCTTCAAAATATCTCTTATGCATGCATACATTCATTCAACAACTATTGATTAGAAGAGTATATGTACTTTACCTTGCCTCTAACTTTCACTTCAGCTTTTGAGGAAGAGAGGAGAATGAGGAGAGAAAAGGAAAGGAGAAGTAAAGGAAAACTGGTAGCAGGAGGGCTTATATCTAAACTAGGCTTTAAAAAGTCATTAGCTCCAAAATAGCTCTTATGTACACACACATTCATTCAACTGTAGATTAGGAGAAAAGAGCAAGGATGAGATGCAAAGATGATTAAGAAATGGATCCTATCTTTGTGGAGCACTCATACCGGAGTAATTTAACATACAGAAAGAAGCAATGTTGTTCTTGAGTCACTTCAGTCTTGTCTGACTCTTCATGATCTCATCAGGGCAAATAGGCATTAGTTTGCAAATACTGTGCAGAAAATACACTGTCATGGCTTTCATGATCTAACAGAAAGGACATTGGATTACAGGTCAAAATACTACATCAAAATCCCGTTCTACCATTTTCTTACAGTATGCACTAAGTCAAGTCACCTCAGTTCTCTGGGTTTCAGTTTCCTTAGGTAAATGAGAAAAGAAATGGATAAGAGCAATAATGTCAAATACACGGCCAGCAGGCCATCCTGCTTGCAATACTCTCAAGTGTTATTGGAAACAGATTTACAATATAACTAGGGAATACTTAATAAAGTAGATTAAAACACAATAGAAAACAGATGTTAATATTTAGTTTTCTACATCATCATGTGGCCTACAGGGATCCTTAGATTGAGCTGAGTGATCCATTTCTATTTGAGTCTGGCACCAATAAACTAGATCTTTACTTCTAAAGTCATATATTTCCTATGCTAATTAATTGATGAAAAACATTTTAAATGCACTGAGTTATATAAAGTCTAAGGAAAAACTTTAAAATTTGTCATGAAGCTTCATAATTTTAGTAGTATGGTATACAAATGGATAATTGGCCAAATTCAAAAACAATCCCTTACAGGAAATCTTTTCTGATCTTTTCCCCATCCTCACCACTAAGATTCCCCACCTCTATCTCAAATAGCACCTGGCACTTTGTTCATTTTTAAAGACATTTCCATGCATTTATTATGTATTAGAAGTTTGTTTATGTCATCTCTCTCAACTAGACTGAAAACTCCATGAGAGAATGGACTATAATCTTATTTAAACTTTAAATTTCCCTTTGAGTAGGCATCCAGTAAATAAACATATTTGCTAAATTGCATTGAGTTGACTGACTCAGTGCCAAAGAGTGATGTTACGGATTAGACAAAGGAACCTATGAGCCGATGAGTAAGGAATATATTTTTTTTTAAATTACAGCATGATTGTGTTGTGCAAATTATATCACTCCCCAAACTTTCACTTAATGACAAACTTCTTTAGATATGAAAACCTCTTTTCTCCTTGATACAAAGCTGAGTTTCAATTGTACAGAAAGTACTGAATCATTCCCTTTCTGTGAAAAATTCTTTCAAAAGAATGAGATGATAGCAAAAAGGCTTCTTGCATGAAACTTGTCTAGGAAGGAGCAGTATAATTTGCATGATTTGTGAATCCAATTATTCTTCCCTTCAAAGCAGGATAAATAGCAATGGCTATTCTCCCCTTCAATTTGCCATATCCTTCTGCACCCATTGATTGTGGCTTCAACCTGAGCTAGAGATACATACCAACTACCTTTCCAGGGCTTAGGATATTGAAAGAACTCGGGGATATGATTGCTGAACCATTGTTGGTGATTTCTGAAGAACAGTAAGGAATGAAAATAAAAGAGTTGCTTCAGAGCGAGAGCCAAATGGTTCATTTTTTATTTACTATTTTTATTTTTTCCCCAAATACATGTAAAAACAATTTAAAGTTTCTTTTTCTTCAAATTTTGAGTTGTAAATTATTTTCCTTCCTGTCCCCTACCATTGAGAAGGAAAGCAATTCGACTTCGGTTATTCATGTGTAATCATGTAAAATATATTTCTATGTAAGTTATTCTTTGAAAGAAAATACAGACTAAAAATCCAAGAAAAACAAAGGAAGTAAAAGAAAGTATCTTTGATCTGCATTTAGATTCTACCAGTTCTTTCTCTAGAGATGTATTTACCTTTTATTATAAATCCTACAGAATTTCTTGGACATTGTATTGCTAAGAATAGCTAAGTAGATCATTATACAATATTCATATTACTGTATACAATGTTTTTCTGGTTCTGAAAATTTCACTTTGCATAAATTCATGTAAGTTTTTCCATGTTTTTTCTGAGGACATCATGTTCAACATTTCTTAAAGTACAATAGTATTTCATTGCAATTATATACAACAATTTGTCCACCCATTCCTCAATTGATGGACATCCCCTCAATTTCGAATTCTTGCCACCACTAAAAGAATTGCTATAAATATTTTTATAGACAGAAGTTTTCTTCTTGTTTGTTTTTGTCTCTTTGGGATACAACTCAATAGAGCTATTGCTTGGTCAAAGGCTTTTATAGCCCCTTGGGCATAACCTGTATAAACTTTCAACAATACCACAATAAAATGTTAATTTCACCCCAACTCCTGTAATATTCGTCATTATCCTTTATTGTCATAAGGGCCAATATGACAATTCTGAGGTAGTAACTCAGAAATGTTTTATTTGCATTTTTCTCATCAATAGTGAGTTAGAGATTTTTTTTTCATATGAGCATAGATAGCTTTAACTTTTTCACCTGGAAACTACTTGTTCATAATCTTTGACCATTTATTAATTGAGAATAACTCTTCTATAAATTTGATTCAGTTTTCTATATATTTGAGAAATGAGATCTTTGACAGAAAAACTAATTATAAACATTTTTTCCCACAGCAATGATGACAAACTATGTATTTCCCTCCATCCTATTTCTATGTATCATATTCTCTCTTCTTTTATCTTGTCCATTCTCAAAAGTGTTTTGGTTCTGACCTTCCTTCTATCAGCATCCTATTCCCTCTAAGTCTCCTTCCCTTCCTACTTTTCTATATGACAAGGTAAATTTCTATACCCAACTGAATTGTATACTTATTCCTTCTCTGAGCCAATTCTTATGAAAGTAAGATTTGTATGCTTTCCTTTCAGGACTTTGTTATGTAAGATAATTCATCCCATTCTCTCTCTCCCTTCCCCCTTTTCCCAGTGCATTCTTTTTTTCCATTCCTTAATTTAATTTTTTTAGATGATCATACTATCACATTCAACTCACATCTCTGCTTTCTGTCTATGTATACTTCTTCTAGCTGCCCTAATAATAAGGAAGTTTTTAGGAATGGTAAATGTCATTTTCTGATGCAGGTATATAAATAGTCTAATCTTTTCACTCCTGAGGCCTGCTCCTTTGTCCAACTCTGTGCTGGTGAGACTTGCATTGGTTTGTGTTCCACTCTCAATTCAGGTGCAAAAGATCTTTCCCATCAATCTTCTAAGTTGTCTTGGGCTGTCTCGTGGATTCTATGAAGCTAGAATTTGTTTAGACTCCAAGCTACAGGGTCAAGCAGAATGACAGAAGAAAACAAATGTTCCTAACCTTTATCATCTTTTCAAATGATGTAGGATGGGAAGGGAGTTAAATAACAGAACATGTGGGAAAAGATCCCTACCAGATGAATGTTTATACAGATTCATATCCATCTTTGAGATTAAAAGCTACTCATTCTATGACTTCTATTTTGTTTCCTTTCTTTTCATAAAAATAAAACAAAGTGAAAAAAACTCCTTCCCTACAATAATGTAAACTTACATGCTTATAAACTTACAACTGGAGAGCTCACATGCTTACAACTGGAGATTCAGTCTCACTATACTGGGGAGATACCATAAACATTGCACTCATGATTAATTCCTTAGTGGGGCCTTTGAGTCAAAAGAAAGAGAAAATCTATCAGAATGTACCTAAGTCCTTCCCATAGGATGAGGCAATACAAAAAAATGTATCATTGTGGAAATGACCAGCTAGCAAGGTAAGTAGAATGAATATGGGAAAGATAATATAATAATATAAGAAGTTACATTGTAAGCATAAATGATGTCCATAGAAATTACTATAGCAATTTGAAGAAGTGGTTAGTCAATAAGATTTAGGTAGTGAACCAAGGCTTCATGAGGCTGATACAGTTTAGCCTAAAACTTCAATGAAAAATAGGGATTAGAAAAAAGAGAAGGGAACAAGGCATTCTAAGATAGAGGAATAACACAAGTGGTGGCAATAGGAATTGAAATTTTAAAAAAAGACAACTCAGGGGATATAAAAGAAGAATTGAGAAGACTTTTTGGCTATTTTGGATGTAGGTAGGAGGCATATCAAATATTACCCTTACATTTTAAGTCATCACAAAATGATGGCATAATTGATAAGGAAAAGAAATCTGGATGGGAGAAACAAAGCACCATCAAATCCTTTTAATAGATGATTAAATTTTGGTCTGCTTTTTTACTATTCAAGATGCTGTAATATGCTTCATAGAAAGCTTTGTGCAATTTGGCTCTAAAAAAATGAAGAGCATAGTTTCTTTTTAGTATACCATATCTTTGTGCTTTCATTCATCAAATATTTATTATATTCTTAACAATAGCCTACAAGATAACTTTCTATATATTATATATACATATGTTTATACATAGAGATATACCTCTGAGAAAGACAGAAAGAGAGAAAGGAAAGAGACAGAGAGAAAGAATTTATATTTGTAAATAAATATATATACACATATTTGATCTTCCTCATTAGAAAGTGAATATTTGCCATTCATCTCCAGTGCCTGAAACAAAATAGATGTTTAATAAATACTTGTTGACTGAGGAGTTAAATATTTTGAAGTTCCTTCAGTGTGAAACTGAAAGTAATTTTTCATTCCAATTCTATAGAATCCTCCATTATTGTTGTGACTCACTCTGTGCTATGGAGATAACTTTAGACTCCTAAAAAAAGGACATAAATTTGGAGAGGTCCTTCTTGACTGGAAAGATTTCCGAGGCATATGGCCTTAAAGTCAGTCATTGTAGGACCACACCAGCTGCATTTGGAGTTTTCATCTTCACAGCATTGACTACTATATGCTATCTGTAGTTTTTATTTTCTTAATCATACAATAAATCATGATTTTTTTCTTCTAAAGCTTAACATAAAGGCTGTGAAATTAAAAAAAAATTCTAATTGGATTCCCACATGTTTTATTTCAATACATTTTATTTTTGTATTTAAAAACATCATCCTGAGAAAAGGTCCTGAGGCCTTGCTAAACTGGCAAAGGAATAAATGACCCCAAAGAAGTAATATTTCCTGAACTGAAGAATGTGGGAGTTTCAGTATAGAAAGGAAGAGGACATGCAGTGACAAAATAAACATCCTGAAGTACTGATGGACTAAATATTGATTTAGTATATCTTTAAAAATAGATTTATTAGCATCTTTTATTTTCTCCTCACTTAGATTTGTCCCCTCAACTCTTTCCCCAATCTCCTCCCAGAAAGCCATTCTTTAGAGCAAAGATTTTTTTTTTCAAAAAGATAAAGAATAAAGGGGGGAAAAATCAGCCAAATTAATTATCACATGCTAAAAAAAAAATCTGATGTTATATGTAATGTACCACATCTCAAACACTATGAAGTAGAACTATATATTAATAAGAAGCTTTGGAGAGCAGACAGAAGGATGAACAAGAAAAAAAAAAAAAAAGGATTAGTATGTATGCCCTTACACTTTTGTTTCATCTTAGAACCTAGAGCAAATAAAAGCATTTCAGTGGCCCTTACCAGAATCATAATAGGTTTCTTTAGATTCTATTTTTAACAATTAACAAATTATTAATATATTAAATGAGTATTAAAAAGTTATCCTTGGTAGGGGGAAGACATTTCAGTTTCACCAATTCAGAAAGAATCAGGAAATATCTTCTGTATTATCCACATGACAACACTTGAAAAGGAATAAATAAATGCCAAGGGCTAGCCAAAGTGGTCTTCGGTAATTCCCAGAAAAGTGGCTATGATGATAGCAGCTTCCCATATAGAGGCTTTCCTATCTTGTTAGTAGGTTTTCTATTATAACAAGGACATAAAAGAAGCCAAGTGCTGACCCCGGTCATAGCTTTGCTCATAAGCATGCATATGGAGTTCTCAGAAAGATCATTTGTTGGGTGGTTTGCTTCTATTTTGGCCATGTATTGCAACTTTCCATTTTCTGATAGCTAGCTCGAACTCATTTTTCCACAATATATTATGGGCTGCTTGCAAGATTTTCTATCAAAACATAAATAGATTCAGATGTCTCTGAAAAGCAGGTTTCCCATATCGGTATGTACCAGCCCACTTCAACATTAAGTCTGAGGACTAAATAGAAAAATAGATTTTTTTAAGGTGGTATGGATTTGTGAGGTTTAAAAAAAAAATTCCCTATCTAAGGGACCCCCAATAGCTCATGTTAAAGCACATGAACTTGTGCCTTCTTGGCCTAATCTACAACATACTCATTCCAAGTTCTAAATGCTTTATATGGTTTTTCAGAAAAGTAATTCCCATGGATATTGAATCGCAAGTGTAAGTATAATGTAGCATGCAACATACGCAGGTTATAGTCAAGACAGTGGGTCCCATAACCTAGTCTAAAAGGGTTTTCCAATCTTTTCTCCTTGCATTCACTGTATGATAAGGACTAGATCAGGGAACCAGCTCACTTTAGTACTTTATCAAAACAGCAAGCTAATAATAACTTTGGTTTGAGAGAACTGTGAAATCAACTTCCTCAGACTGTTAGGTAAACATGTAAATCTCCTTCAAGATTTTTCTGTATCTACAAATAATATCAAAAGAATTTACCACAAAACTGCCTTAAAATTAATGAAAAAAAATCTGTCAGAGCAATTACTTAGAATTTCACTACTCTAACTTTCTAGTTTAAGGCACCCTTTATATTCTTAAAATTATTGGGGATATCTTCTATTCTTAAAACTTATTGAAGACCCCAAAGAACTACACACACACACACACACACACACACACACACATATATATATATATATATATATATATATATATATATATATATATATATATATATATATATATATATATATATATGAAATTTCTTTAGTGTCTGGTTTAATACAGAAAAACTGAATTCTTAGATATATTTTTACATTGTTTGTTGTGATTTGTTG
The DNA here is from genome assembly GCF_048593235.1 of Sminthopsis crassicaudata. Taxonomy (NCBI): domain Eukaryota; kingdom Metazoa; phylum Chordata; class Mammalia; order Dasyuromorphia; family Dasyuridae; genus Sminthopsis; species Sminthopsis crassicaudata. Next base: position 82,179,938 of record NC_133621.1, on the reverse strand, counting down.
TTTTACTTGGAGAGTATGTATAAAATTCCACTTCACAAAGATGTGGTATTGGAAAAGGGAAGAGCATTTAGTAGGAAAATAGTACAAAAACAGTTTTGATCTCACAGACATTTCAAAAGGAGGATCTTCAGACTGTCCTTTGAGAATACCTGACAGAGAAATATAAAGAAGGCAAAAAGTTGATTTGACTGACCCTCCCCCCATTTCAGTTTAGTTATTTTATCATCTTTTATATACAGCCTTATGAAATATATCCGGGCCCACATAATCATTGTTCTCAGTCTCTTGACTTTTCAATGTATTGTAGACATGTGCTGGAAGGGACCTGCCATTTAGTCCAAATCTATTTGACAGATGGGAAAACTGAGAACCAGGGAGGCAATATGTCCAAGATTACATAGATAGCTTATGTCAAAGATTGGATTGGAACCCAGGTCCTCTGATTATATTGCTCTTTTATCCTCTCCTATGGTTATTTCCCACAAAGAATTTAAGTTTCTTTAAAAGAAGCTACTTTGATTGTGCCTTTTTGTCCTGAATATTTATTATAATGGCACACATAGAGAGAGTACTTAATAAATATTTGCCAAGTGAATGGAAAGGACTTGCCTAAAGCTATAAGGAGACTGAGACTCTCCCCACTAAAGAAGACTACTTGATATCTTGGTTAAATAATTTAACCTTGCTCTTTAGCTCACTTTCCTCATTTGTAAAATGGGGTTAGTAAGAGCATCTACCTCACAGGCTTGTTGTGAGGAACAGATCAAGTAGAATTTATAAAGAGTACTATAAACATTAAAGTACTGCATAAATCCTAAGTATTACTATCATTATTTATTATTAGCCAAATCTTTCCTAGTGCATAGCAAATTCCTTTAAAACATTGACTCTAGTCTATATTCTAATTCAGGTTGAGCTACATCCTAAAATCAGGGTAGAAAGCTGTCTCTGCTGTATCAGATTTTGTTATAGTGGCTGCCTCTAGTCTGTTTTTTTTTATTAGTCCCTAACTTGGGTCTTTCACTCCCTGCGGCTTGATCCCCTATGGCTTCCATAAGCTTTGCTCTTCTCATTTTCAGGACATCCATACATCTTCCTGGATATGATTGCCTCTAAGGCTCTGCCAGAGTATGGAGCACAATAGTATGAGGACATGCTGATTTGCCATTTCTCACCCAGTTTTCCCTTGAAGAAGAAGAGATGTGGAGCAGTAGGGGAGAGAGACTTGGAATCAGAAGTGACTCAAGATTCTGCCCTTGTCATTTTGCTGAATTTTGTGAGACAAGTCACTCAATTTCTTGTAGTCTTCATTTCTGAGTTTGGATAAAATTCTCTCCAATACTTTCAAATTCTAAGTATTTCTGATTCTGACTTTGAGAGCTGTGCTTGGCCCTCATCTCCTAACTCTAGCTATTTCAATTCTGGTCTTAAGTCCTGTCTCATTATTTATAGGTATTCCCAGCAGCAAAGACATTATATGACTACAGAATGCTTCCACAGCACTTTAGACTACAATGTCCTGACTCCTCTAATGTCTCCTGCATTTGGCATCAATCCTGATTTCATGAAAGTCATCAAGTAGACTAAGTTCTTGCTGGTCAAATGAAACTGGAATGGTATTGAGCAGAGATCCAATAACCAATTTTGTTTCTCTTATCTGAGAAAGGCTTGCCAGCTAAAGACCAGTCACAATATGATAACTATGACAACTACTACTACTACTACTACTACTACTCCTCCTCCTCCTCCTACTACTACTACCTCCTCCTCCTTTTCCATAGATGATATCTCAAATCCTTTGAAATATTCAAACCAGATTGTCATACATTAATTCACCTATCATTCAACTGTTTATTTTTATTTCTTTTGGGAAGCAATAAGGTTGTGACTCACCCAGGATCATACAGCTAGTATGTGTCTATGGCGGGATTTGAACTCAGGTCTTCATGATCCAGGGCTAGTGCTTTATCCATTGTGCTACTTAGTTATCCCTACACCAGGATTTTTAAGTGCAAAATATTGTTTCAAGTACTGAGCTGGCTACTATGGATACAAAGACAAAAGCAAAAAGCCCCTGCTCTTAAAAAGATTATATTCTCTGGAGTGGAGGTGGAAGAAAAGAAAAATGATATGTATTCAGGTAAATATGAAATATTTACAAAATAAATAAAAAGATAAATCCTAGAACTTTGATTTCCTTGATAGAGGAATTTCCAGGGCAAGAAAGTCCCTTTAGCAATTCAGATTGAAAACTTTTGGCAAATCATTGATATATAGAATTGCCCAGAGCAAGTAAAATGACTTGCCCTGTGACACACAGCCAGTTTGTATTAGGACTAGAAGTCAGGTCTTTCTAGTTTGAGATCAGCTCTCTGTCTATTATACTATACCACAATGCCTCTCACAGATATAATGTGATAATCAAATCAAATGGCACTAGACTGATCCATTCTTCAGGGTCAATAAGGGTGTTAGTCTGGTCATTCCAAGGAATATGACCAAGAGTCCCAGGCAGTGAGAGAGATGATGTCACAGACTTATTAGTCTCAGTGCTCTATCATCTATATTCTAAAGAATGACTTCATTGTGCCTTCTGGTAAGTTTGACAAAAACAGATATTTTGAAAATCATCAATTCTTAGCTTCCTCTCAATGTTCCAAAGTTCTCCCTTCTCTGAATGCTAAATAAGCTTCCTGTTGAGCATAAATACATTGCTCCAGGATATATGTGAGCTGTGATATCCTACATACGGAATTTCTCTCTCACCAGATGATAGATCACAGAGACCCTTTAACAAAGATCAAAACCAAAGATCAACTTTCATGCATGGTATCTGGAGATTTATAGATGTTGCAAGAGTATCATTTATATAATGATCAAGGAATATCATAATTATCAAAATGTATAACAGAAACATATATATATATATATATATATATATATATATATATTTTTTTTTTTTTTAAACCCAATTGTGTCTAGTAACAATGTCAATGGATGACTATACATTGTTTTCCTTATAGATATCTTATGGCATCTTATTTCTAAAGGGGACTTCCCAGTAGAGAAAGTTTTCAACCAATGAAAGAAAAAAGCAGAATGATCAAGTCCAAAACAATTAGATGAGTTGATAAAATATCTGAGAAATATGCTTCTGGAATCAAATTATGCATTCTGTTTTTTTGGTTTAAAGGACGGTGATAAAAAACAAAACAAAACAAAACAAAACAAAACAAAACAAAACAAACAAACAAACAAAAAAAAAAAACCACACACAGAATTTAGGAATATGCTACTAAGTATAACTATGATATCATTTACTTATCAATCTCATTTCATTCCCCAAATCCTTTTTTTTAAATTTTAAATTCAAAAAAAATATATTAGAACAAAAAACAAACATGAGTATCATTCTACAGAAGATTATAAGAAGGAAGAAGATAACAGAAGGGACAAAAGGGGAAAGAGTTCATAGAATGTTCAATCAATCGCAGTGCTCCAGGCTTTTCACGGTACAAAGATTGTAGGAAGTGGTCCCTGCCATCAAGAAACTTACATTTTAATATGGAGACATTGGTGTATTATTACTGCAAAATGCATAAAAAGGAAATGCGAGATAAAATAATCTTAGAAAGGAAGATCTGGTGGCTAGGGAGAACACTAGAAAAGGGCTTTCATAAAAGATGGGTCGTGTAGAGGGTCACAGTCAGTAGGGAAACTCTGGTTGGGTAAGATATAAGACCCTTCAGCCTAGAGGGAACCTGCTAACAATGTCTGGTTTGGCATCCCATCTCCCCTAATGGCTCTCGACCTTCTTGACAAGTCAGGGGGTGGTGACAACCTATGTTGAGATTGAAATAGAGTGATAGCAGGTGGAAGAGTGATACCAGGTGGCAAATTACCTAGCAAGTTGTTTATGTGGTCCCATGTGCTCATTGTTGTTTTTGTTATATTTTATAAAGGGGAAAGTCCTTGAAATAAACGGACTCCATTTTTCCACCATTCTGGGGAATCCCACCTCATCACTTCTCCACTAGGAAGGTATATTTTAATCACCCCGGTGTGGGGGGTTCTATAAAGCAACGGTATGTTTTGTCACCTCAACTTGGGGACTCTAAAGAGCAGGATATAACAGGGACATGAGTCAAATCATGAAGGACGTCAGGAATTCCAAGTAAGTAGAAGTGAAAAAAGAAGCCATAATAAGCACTGGACAACCAGATTGATAAATAGATCCAGGGATTCAACTACATAAAAAATAATAACTGGGTCAATGGGAACTAATAAGCTCACCAAGTGAAACCCTAAAGAGAAAATAGAAAAGAACCAGGGATAAAGTGTGATGGGTGTGAAGATCCAGCAAAGGTGTGGGTAGGAAAGAGAGAGGGAAAAGAGGAAAGGAAGATAAAAAAGAAGAGGAGGGGAAAGGGAAGGGAGGGGAAGGGAGGGAAAAAGGAGAGAGGGGAAAGAGGAGGAGGAAGAGAGAGTATCAGAAAGAAGAGGGAGAGAGAGAAAGAGAAAGGAAGAGGGAAAGGAAAGAGAGAAAGAAAGAAGCACAACCCACAGAGAAAGGATATCTTCAAAATATAAAGATTGAAGAAAGGCCATTAAATTTAGCAATTAAGCGATTGATTGGTAATTTGGACAACACAATTTCAGTTGATTGATGATATCAAAAAGCAATTTGGCAGAAGCTCTACTGTAAAATTTAGAAAGAAGAAAGTATGAGAATAGAAAGTAAAGGCACTAAGTATAGTTTTTTGTTACTTTTTTTTTTTTTTTAACAGAAATTCTCTGAGAAAGGGAAGAGAGAGTATGATAACTAGTTGGAGCAGTAGGGAGGGTTTAGAGTTATGAGGGGCATTAGAAATCACCTAGCCCCAATCTCTTATTGTATAGATCAGCAACATGAGTTCCAGAGTGACTCTAGCTACTCAAAAGTTTATTAGAAATTAATTCGGAAGTTTTAGTAGTCTGAAGGTGAATATGAGCCAATATAGTGACATGAAGTTGAAAGAAGTTAATGTAATCTTAGTTTGCATTAATGAAAGACACTGCATCCAGAATGTAGGCGCTGAGAGTTCTATATCTTACCATGATCTGGAACACTATGTTCAGTTCTGATCATTAGATTTTGGAAAGGAAATCTAAATGAAAGCTTTTCTAGAAGACAACAGAGATGAAAGGATTAAAAATCACGTGACATGAGTATTCATTCCATGAAATAGGGTTCAGCACTGAGAAAAGATGACTTAAGGAATCTTAGATAACAATAACTAGTCTAATAGTTATTTTCATACTATTTCTAATAGTATTTCAGGAACTGACAATGGGAACATGGCTGATACTTGATTTGCTTAACTTAACAGAACAGAGATTAAAAAACAATGATTGGATATTGCCACAAGGCTGATTTGGGGCTCAAAAAAAAAAAAAAAGAAAGAAAGAAAGAAAGAAAGAAAAGAAAAAAACTATCCAAAAGGAAAGTCCTCTGATCCAGAGAGAAGAGGATTCTCCATCATTTGAATGCTTCAGTTGGAAGCTTATCAGGGACATACATTTGCTGTAAAGATGATTCTTCAGTACCCAAGAAACTTTTGTAAACCCTTTAACTTTGAGTTTCTATGATTCTGAAGCTAGTCAAGATGTAGGAGCCAATTCCAAATTGAAAAGGAAAGAAAAAGAAAACCAAAGAATCAAGCAAACTGGAATAGAATGGTACAAACAAGATAGACAACTGGACAAATAACAGTAAGCTACTTAAGTGCTACCTTGCCCTGACAATATAGCCTTTTAAGCTCACTTTGCATATCTTCTCCTATGCTTTCTTAACTCAAACAATATTCAGCATTGAATATCATAATGGAGAAACAAAGTCTAGAAAATTGTGAATTTTAAATATGGTAAGTACAAATTGGCTCATGACCTCTTTGAAATGTGAAAAAGGAAAATTTAGAGAAAATAAAGAAAGCGCTACTTTACATAGTAGGCTGCAAACAAAAGGAACTCATCATTCCCAAGAGGTGTTTAAAAAAGAAACTTATGTTTAAAAAAAAAAAATTTAGTGAAGAAAAGGTTGCTAGGGGAAACAAGAATTCTTTTTATAATATATCTCTAAATTTTGGAAGAGGGTGCTAGAGGTGATGAGGCTGATTTCACACATCACATTTCATGGACCTCTTTTAAGATATATTAGGAGTTTGATGTATGGAACAATTCTTATGCCCTTTCCAGGGACTTGATATCACCATGCCCTTCAACAAGCAAATTTTGAGTCCTAGATTTCTCAGTATTGTTTATCAAGAATATAGAGTCATTTTGAATATGAAATCCTGCCTTCTGTACTCTATGTATTTATTTATTCCTCACCAAAATGAGTTTTCCATGTTTCAGCTGTGCCTTACAATAAAAAATCTCTCTGAGATTAAGATAACAGGATCAATTTCCTTCAAAGCAATTGATCTGTATTTTATTCTAGTCTTCAAGACCCAGCTCAAATGCTAATTTGCCTATAAAGCCTTTTCTAATTTTTTCTACAATCAAAAAAGCCTTTTCCTATTTTGAACATTCAGCAGTTTGTTTGTTTTTTTTATTTCTACTTTTGTATACATGCTGCATATTGTATTGGAGCTATTTATGTATTTTTCACTTCTAGCTTCAAGGAATAAGCTTCTTGAGGGCAGATCTTTTTTTATTTGTTATCTCTCCAAATAGCTGGCACAAAAATATTCAATGAGTCTGCTTAATAAATGTTTGTTGAACTGATCAGATATACTAACTTTATTGACATATCCCCCTCCCTTAAGACGATTGGGATAGTTTAGCTATTCCACCCTGCTCCTCACCTAGGCTGCCACAGTTAGCTTACTGAGGGGCAAGCATGACATTTAATATGAAAATACTTTGGAATTCCCACACATTTTTGGAAGGGAATTGATGGCTATGTTAATAGCATACCTAATAAAGCCAAAGGGTTTGCTGGTTATTTCTCTATTCAATTTCAGTTTATTCAGAACTGCTTGAGGAGATCCATCATTTTTAGAAATCCCCTCTCCTCCTTCCCTTTTTCAACCTTTTTTTCTTTTCTTTTTTTTTTTTTGCTTTAGATGATTGCAGAAGGACACTGAGGACTCAGAATGTTTGATTCGGCTTCACACAACTCTCCCTGATGAGACATTTGTAATTGTATGTTACCTTAATTATAAAAATGTAAGCTGCAGTACTCTCAATAAAAGCAAAACTAGAATAATTTATTGGTTGGGTCTTGATATTATTAATATCTGTAATTAGCATTTCTTTTAAAAATCAGAATTAAAACACACATTGTGCTATTTTTCATAGACTTTCAAAAAACTGCAACTAAGCAATATCTTACTATGGATTATTAATATAGTCCAAAATATAACTGGGGAGAAGTAAGGAGGAAAGACAGACTGCTATAGTCATACTATACAAAACTACTGTTATTTGGAGGCAATTAAATTTTTCAACTTAATTTTATTTTAAATTTAATTCCATGAGTGCTATAGTAGATTTATTAATATTCCCAAATTAAAAACTGAAAAATTAATATACTTAATGGAAAAATAAGAGCCTATCCCATGGAAGAAAATTTAAGGCTTGGAGGGAGATGGTAGGAGAAGAAATATAATGTTTTTCAGGATCCAGAAGGATGAAAGTCAAAGTTATAAAATAACATCAAGGTATAGTGAAAAGAACATTTACATAAACCATTCCCTTTCTTCATCAATACCTAGAAAATCCCTTATCTTCCTACAAGGCTCAGCTCCTGTGCCATCTCTTCCTTCTAAAGCCTTCCCTGATTCTTTACTTCACCCCCTTGTGAGCTGTGAGTTTCTTTCTTACTTCAAATATTCCTACAGCACTTTCTGTGATCTCTTCTTTATCCTCTTTACCTCTTCTCTCTTATCATATTTTTCAGTGTTTATACAATAAGAGAACTTCAGTAGACTAGAAAACTGTGAAGGCAGGAACAATCTAATAATTATATTCTCATTGCACAGGATAGTGTCTTGTTCTTTAATTCATGTTAATTAAATTGAATTCGGTTCAACTGACTAGGGACACCAGGGATCTCCCTGTGTTACTCACTTAGCTGTCTGATCTTGGCCCAATCATTGATGCTCTTGGAGAATTAGATTCTTCCTCAATAAGAGAACAGGGTGAAAAACAGACAAACAGCTCTTGGATAGAGGGGTGTGTGCGTGTATGTGTTTGTGTATGTATGTGTGTATTCTTCTCAGATATCTATGTACTTAAAATATCTGTGATTTTAAATTCAATGATTTCTATTATTTGAAGCAGTTTTCTTTTCATTCAAACTTAAAAAAAAAAGTTTAATTGTATTGTTGAAGGATTTTGTATTGAAAAGTTTCCTTGATGGTACCTAATCCAAATCCATTTTATAAAAGAATTAAGACTCAAAGGGATTTTACAGCTAGTAAATTTAAAATGTAAAGCCAGGTGTTCGGGTTCCTAATTCAATCCTCTTTCCAATATATTTGTCTGCTTAGACTTCATTTAGGAGAATAGAAAAGCCACAGTACATAGAAGACAGAATCACAAAATCACCAAATTTAAGAATTTTCCAGGCGCTCAGAGATGGCTTAGCCTAATATCCTAGATAAGTGGTCCTCCAGACTCTGGAAATGCTCCTGAAAAGGAATTTTTAGACTGCCAGGTATAGTTCCTTTAACATTTATAGGTCATTAAGAAAAGATCCAGAATTGGGAAGCTCAAGTTTATACAAGAGGGTCATATAAAAATTAGACTTTAAAAAGCAGAAATATTCACACCTTACTAGATAATAGGATCTAGGTTCTAAGTCACTGAATACCATTTTAGAGTTCAAAGGACCTTTAAAGGCCATCTATTGAACCCCTGCACTAGATTTTTATAGAGATCTGGAGAAGTAAAATGACTTGTCTACAGAAGTAAGGAAGGAAGGACAGAAACAAGCATTTATTAAGTATACTGTGCTGAGTACTTTAAAAAATATTTTATTTTATCTTCATAACAACTCTGAAAGGTAGATGCTTTTATCATTCCTGTTTTACAACTGAAACATTCAGAAATTAAGGGACTTGTTCAGGCTCACATGGCCAGTAAATTTTGAATCAAAATTTGAACTTAAATCTTACTAGCTAAATCTAGTGGCTCTATCCTTTGTGTCACATAGCAATCTCTACAAAGTGTAGGTAATACAATGTTCCTGCCCAAAAAGTTGAGGTGAGATAAGGCAATCACTGAATGTTAATTGGTAAATGCAATACAAGTTGCCTTGTGTGTCATTTGAAAGGAAAGTTTAGAGAATTAAGTAGGATTCTACTGAGGAGGGAGTATTTGAATTGGATTTTAGAGGATGAATAGTAATAACTGTTGAAGAATGAGAGATGGCACTCTAGATAGAGGGAACAACAAGAAAAAAAGGTCCAAAGGCAGGTGAGCCCCCTGGAAATTTGGGGGTATGAAAAGAAGAACAGTCCACCTAGAGCATAGAAAGCATAGAGATTAAGGAGATGAGAGAGATTCAGGACATATAATTACGTTTCAGGACTGGCTATGTGACAGGGGCCAAGTAACCATCTCATATGCTCATTTATAAAACCAAATGGTAACTACATAATGGGGTTTGATTGGCACTTGATGACTATCTCAAGCAATTTGATTTGATAAGATTATAGGGTATGGACCATGTACCATTTCCTTCCTTAGGAGACACAAAAAACTCTTCCATTTGGTTTTCAGTGACTGAATTGTATCCTGATGATAAATTGACAGAGGTTAAAGAGGGCACCTCACTGTAGATAGTAAGCACCCCTTTTTGACAGAGGTTAAAGAGGGCACATCATTGTAGATAGTAAGCACCCCTTTTTGGTCTATAAGAGCAAGCAGTGAAACAGTTCAGTTTTTCCATTTTCTTGACCTCCATTTTTTCTGTTAGACTTCCAGATGGGGTACAGTAAGCTGATTTGCCTTTACCCCCCACAAGGTAGAAAATGACCAATGGCAGAAGAAACCCACAGGATTCTGAGGAGAATTTGGGGGTCTCTAGTTTTTGGCTGATGCTTTTTACCTCTATCCTTTTCTGAGTACAGAATAGCAATCCTGAGAAAGTGCATATCAAGTCTTGGAGGTAACCTCATAGGTTATCCTGAGTTAGAGAAAGAGAAAGAAAATTTATTCAATAGTATTTTTTTTGGCTGAGGCAATTGGGGTTAAGTGACTTGCCCAGAGTCACACAACTAGGAAGTGTTAACTGGTGCATCTATCCATTGTACCATATAGCTGCAAAAAAATTATTTTTAGAAGAAGAGGAATAACAACAGGATTTCCCTTTAGTTGGAAAATTAAAGCCATTTTGTAAGAGGCCAGAAGATGGATAATTTCCCAAGATATTGAATGTGCACTGTTCAGATGATATTTGTTCAATAATTCCATAAAATGTTTTTGCTTCTGAAAGAAAGTATGAGCATAACAGGCTATTTCAGTGTTTTATGTTTCCACATTTATTCCTGTACTCTAGTGAGTTTATTTTTCATTTTGTACTTTTTTGTGGTCAAGAAAAAGAAATATACTTTGTCCTATTTACATTGCACACTAAATATTTTTGATGGGGAGGATACCTAAGAGGATACCCAAAATATCAAACATACATGACTTTGTTTTTGATATTTTCTTGAAGTTTCACTTCAGAGTAAAGAGAAAAAGTTAAAAAAAAAAAAAAGAGAGAGATAATATACCTGATCAATGTAAGGGCCACCAGATGTGGCTCTGTGTAAGCCTAGAGTCCATGGGGCTCCTGGTCCATGAGCAACAATAAGTGTTTTGAGCATCAAATCAGATTATGCCCATACACCATTTCATGAACCTTAAAGCACTATGTCAATGTTAGCAATCATTTATTTATTTATTTGGGAGGCCATTGGGGGCCAGGGGTGATATGTGAGCAGAGGATTATCCCAGTCAGATCAATATGTAAGAAATATTCTTACACTGGATAAGATTGGAGCAAGGAGATAGTAGAAGTAGAAAGAACTTGTAACAGGAAACCGGGTAACAACAAGTGATTGATGAGCAAGATTGATTGTCAAAAAGGGGGGATCTTGGCAAATGATGCAGAACTATATGACTGGGCCACAAGCCCTATATACAGTGGTATATGTGCCCACTGCACACATTTAACACAAGGGTTGGCAATCTAATACATGTAAATTTGTTTACAATGAAAGGCAATTGGCTGAATTTTCCCCACTCATGATAAAATTTAACAAAGGACACTGAAAAAGTTGTACATATTTTTTCCCTCCAAAATCCTGATGAGGAATAACTCAGCAGGCCTATCAGTCAGATATCTTTTGGAAGGTATCATCTGTTGTCGGTGTAGATTTGGCTGCTGTGCCAATAGCTGTGTGGGGATTTTTAATTCCTGCTCTTGCCTCTGATTCTTTTTTCATACAGGCTGTGTCTTAGACAGGGAGCTGGACCATATGGGGAGCTCATCTGAACCTAGCTGACCCCTGCCAGTTTTAGAGGCAGAATCAACCTGCAGTCTAATACTCTGCACACTTGTCAGACCTGATGGCCACTAATTTACTTCCAGATAATATGGACAGGCAATTATACCAATAAAGGGGAAAGTTTCTTCTTCAGACATTGTTTTCTCTGGAACATCAATTTTAAAGAAAGTTGGAGTGAGAAAAAAAGAGAGAGAGAGAGAGACAGAGAGAGAGAGAGAGAGAGAGAGAGAGAGAGAGAGAGAGAGAGAGAGAGAGAGAGAGAGAGAGAGAGAGAGAAAATGTCAGCAGTTTTGTTTTGTTTTATTTTTGTTATTTTTTGTCATTCTTCACAATAAATAAATGCTTGAGGCCTCAGAATTTAGATCCCCTAGGAGAAATGAATATATCTACTAAATGAAACCCATACCCACCAAGGGATCTGAGGCAGGGAAGGGACAGGTCCATGTCAGAGGGAACCATGGGACAAGCAGCTCAGTTAGAACTATCTTTTCTCCATCTGTTAACCTCACTAGAAAAAATTGGTTCTGGATAAGTACAAATAATAGGAATTCTTCAAATAAGGTGACCCCATCAGCTGCTTTCTCAGTTCCTTGAGGGAGACACCTGGTGAGTTCATACCTAATATGTTCAGTAATTCCATGCCCTGGGAACTGATGGAGATTGACTCTTTGGGGCCATATTATCAGTAGCTTCTCCAAGAGGTCATAGATTTCGAAGTGGAAGGAACTTTAAAACCATCTAGTCCACATCTCATTTTATAAAGAAATTAAGGTGCCCCCAAGTTAGGGACTTTTCCAAGATTGCATGGATAGTAAGTGGAAGAAGCAGGATGTTTGCTGGATAGTTCCCACCCCCAGCTTGGGAACCTGCTAGTCTGTCTTTCTCTGAGTAATAACTCAGAGCCAACTGGTCTCATCTGGGAAGACGGCTAATCAGTAATGACCTGGTCTCAGACTAGGCTAATTAGGCTGTGATTTGAATGGGGCTAAGGCTTTCTCAGGGTTTATTCTCAAGGGATGATGCCCAAGGAAGAAAGCAGTACTTTTTCAGAAATATTTCTCTAAAGTCCAAAACCCTTTTATTTTATTTGTTTTCCAAAATCTTTTACACTGTAGGAACTTAACACCAGATACAAGGCATTTCATCTATATCCTTTCTTGTGACTGATTCTGTTTTCCTCAAGCTGTTCCATTTAAAAAAATATACATTATTGATAACCTTAGGAGTGATTTTTGGGCAACATCATATCACATGAAGATATCCCCTAGGAAGATTTTTTTTCCTTCTCTACTATGGTATAAAGCTGGCTTATTTATTCTAAATTTCCATCACGACTCTCTCCCCATCCACACTCATATGCAATCTCCTACCACATCCCTGACCCTCCCCAGGAGATCCTCTGCTTGCCAGGAAGTCATCAAGATGACCCTGGATACTAATTTGCTAGCTCTGGTCTTCTGTCACTGCCTGAACTGGGCTCTGTGGCTCTGGCATTTGTCTCCTCTCATTCTCCTTCCTTCCTCTCTCCCCAATCATGGTTACACACACACACACACACAGAAGAATTGAGATAATGTAATTTTATTCTATTAGGGAGAAAAGGGAACCAGAGGAGAATTTCCCAGAGCTGTTGCAATGCCATTAATTAAGCACATAGTAGGTACCTAATAAATGCCTTTTGAATGACTCATTGATTCAGCCTAAGATTTTTTCAGGGCCTGTTTCCTCTTACCGCCAGGCCAAGCTGCAGCCCAGGCTGTGTGAGGCCTAAATTTCGCTTTTAATCAGGCACCCCATTGCGCTGAGTCACATGCTGCTTTCTCATGCAGCAGGCCTGTGTTTCCCAGCACACAATTGTATGATACTTTACCCAGAGCTCTGTGCTTCTATCAATGGGAATACTTTGATAAGGGACCCTTGAGGTAAAGATTACGCATCTGCTTTTTCTCACCAAAAGCAGCCAGTTGCAATCAGGGTAACTGGAGGGTTTCTAAATTTCCCGTCTTCCCATTTCCTTTTGTTTGTTCTGTGTTCCAGCTCCTTCAGATGGGAATTAATTGCAACAATCAGTTAGGTTCAGTGTGAAGGCAGACGTCTGTGGAGTGGTCAGTACTGTATGACAGAATTTAATATCCTCAAATTAGTATAAGGAAGAGCAAGGAAAATAATGAGTTGTGCAATTTAATTTAGCAGTACTAAGACTTCGATTTGCTCCAAATGTTTAATTTTTTTTTTCTTGATGGTCAAAAGAAAAACACATTCAATTACTACAATGACTAAATACTAATCATTTGTACTTAAGAGAAATGGCTTTTAGAACCACTTAATTACTCATTTCCTCATCCCCTTTCTTTGCATATGCAGTAGCTTTCTCTGAAAAGTTGAAAGGTCTTAAGCAGATCCCATTTCTCCATCCCAAAAAAGGAGGGGGGGGGGATGAATTAGATGGGCACTTGAGTCCCCAAAGAATTATTATTATTTCTAGCCCACTTCCACATCACAGAGGATATGATCAAAATATGGACTAACTTTGATGAAACTAGGACCCCCCCATTATTTTCTTTTTTGAAGGAGGGTATTTTATAGACGCTCTTTTAAAAAAAATATTTGTCCAGTGATTCCCACCCATTACTGATAGATCCCTCCCTTATAAGAAGTTATATTGAAGCATCAGGTTCTGGGAGGGTGGTTTGGAATGTGAAAAACTCACAAAAGCTCATTTATCATAGCCACAAGGAACTCTTCATTGCTGTAAAAAGGTACATGGGCTATATCAAAATGATTTAGCAGCCAGGTGTGAGTGAAGGGGGCCATTTAAAGGTAGAAGGCAAAGACTAAGAGAGGGGTCTAGAGAGTTAGGGATGAGTTAGAAAGGATCCTAGTTGAGAACAAACTCACATGAGTATTATGTCTCTGTCAGAAACTATAAGATGGAATATCAGGAAGTGAGGCTTGCTAATACAGAATAATGAAGAGGCTTTGGGAACAAAAATTCTTTATAGGGTGAGAATGTCTCTCATGCACCTGCTCAGAGGAGGAAGCATCCCTTATCTTCAGAATCCTTTGAGTTGAACAAGATTTAGCCCACTGACAAAATAAAATCATCCAGGAAAATTTGGCCTCCCTTTGGGAGTGTGATAAGGTTGTCTAAGGAAACAGGATGGATAGTTCGCGGAATTCATGACAAAAACTTCACTACATCAGCATAGTTCAGTAAAACACATACGTTTGCCACATTTTCCCCTAAACATTATATTTACATGATTTTCCTTTTATTTTGTCCCAGAGCAGAATATATTGTCTGTAAAGTGCTTCTCATCACCTAGAGATTGCTACATATAAATGCCAGTTATTACAAATTGCCCAGAAGGATTAAGTAGCCGCCTGTATTCACTGCCATACATTCTCCTCTTCCCACAGATTGAGTTTGGCTCTGGTGGATTGCGGTGGGGGAAATGGGGGAATGTACAGCCCCGGGGCTGATCAGGAAGTTTCTTGCTCTGGGTGAGCACAAAGCAAAGAGAAGCATGTCTCTCTCTGACTGCTGCCAGATCTGCACTGAGGACCCACTATATTTCCCTTGGCACAGAAATATACACTCTCCTACATGTTTTTGCTTCTACTTTTATTCTGTGATACCCACAAAGACATGTGATTCATGGCTGGCTGGTTTCAGGAAGGGTTCGATGGAACTGTAGTTGGTCCCTAATAAGTGTTAATTCAGTTCCCTTGGGATGTAGGTCTCCTGAGCCTGTATAATCACATGCCATTTCCAGGCACCATATTTCTGGACCCAGTGGTGGCACAAAGACTTTTCTGGTCTCTGCAATTTTTCTAAGCTGGTTTTGGTCACAATAAGTTAGCAAGCTCTGAAGAAGGACAAAGGATCCTCCACTCAGCCAGCCATCTTGATTGCACATTACTGCAAGTGAGAGACACTAACTGAAATATAGCTAAGTCGATCAGTATTCAAAGTAGAAAGTAATAAAGTTTGACATTTAATCCAAAGTTTATGTTTTCATTAGTTACTTTATTATCTTTGAGGTGTTCAGAAATAAGGCAAAGACTTGGAAGGCTGTGGGTAATTTGTGTGCCCAGTAGGGATTATTGGAAAACAAAACAATAACAACAAAAAACTTATTAAAGAGGTTTTTTTTTTTTTCCTCCTCTCAAGTAAACAGTGAATTCTAAGGGAGATATGACTCAGCCTATGAGCAAATAGAATCTTCAAGGCTTTTGATCTAGGAGAGAGGACTGATGTCTCAGATGCCTTAAGAATATGATAAAGGCTAGATCTGCCTAGTAAACTGTCAAAACTATTAATGTTCAAGAGTTAGGCTATCAAAGATACAAACTTTTAGTTCTTTTGAATATCTTAATGGTTGCAAAGTGTAGAAACTATCCTGATGATCTGATGATCTAGGGCTTTGCAACCAGCAAATGGGTATAAACAATATGGATTTCCCATGGTCTCTACAAAATATCTTCTTATATAACAAAGTATCAAAGGATAAAGATGTAGAACAGGATTAAAAAATATATCAATTTGGGTGATGAAGACCCTCAGGGTTTCTGGTCCAAACAGAAATAATTGTTATTAACATTCAATCTGAGTCAATCAGAGCCCAAACAGTGACCAAGTGAGGCTTGGTTTGGGTCTTAGTGTTATTAAGCAATGAGAGCCATAGTGATTTGGGTTTTAGTCATGGTCCTACTCCTAAACCTTAGAAATCTTACAAGGTTTCAATGATCAAAATTTTTATTATGGGGAAGAGTTCCTAAAGGAAGGGATATGATATTCTATGGGAATAATAGGAAGGGAAAGGAAGGAATGTGTAATTAAAAATAAATAAATTTACTAAAAAACAAAAAGAAATGCATTGCTCAGAATGAAGATAATAAGACTATGAGGTTATGCCAATCTAATCCAATGTTCATCCCAGAAACTAGACTAATTATTTCTGTATCAGAGATAAGATACATTCTTAACCTTCAGAGATTTGTGGGACATTGCAAGAGCCACAGGAACTTCAGGTTTTTATCCTATACTAGAAGACCTATGAGAAACAAAGTCTACTAAGAGCTCTATGTATTATATACTTTTTTTTTTAAATCCTAGAGCTATACATGTATAGGTAGAATAATTACTTCTTGGTTAATACCATGAGTGCTATTATAAGTGCTTCTTTTGGATACCATCTCCTGCTCTATGCTACATGATCCCAGTTCTAAGGCACCTCAATATGTCTCTATGTTACTGCCCTAGAATAACTTTGTCAATAGAAAAAAATGATACAAGTATTTACTGAAAGTGACCTAGAATAAAAATTTTGGCAATTTTTCATTTTTTGGGAGGAAGCATATTTGGGAGGATTTTTTTTTTTTAATTACAGAAAATTAACACATCAGTATTATTCATCCTTGGACATCACTGATTTGTTGGTTGATATCTTCTTCATTCTTTCAAAATCAACTATTGCAATGGTGTAAGGGATAGAGCACTGGCCTCTGAGTCAGGTAGATCTGGTTCCCATCTTTGTTCTGACATATACTGAACTTCTGAGTACCTCCAAGCCACTGCCTAAGGCTCTAAATTGAAGAGCTGACAATCTGCATTGGCCCAGAAAGTTTCCTCATCCATCAGGTCCCTATCCCTGATTTACAATATTATTAAACATACTGTGACTGAAGACAAAGTCAATCTTGAGGGCTGTGCTTACAGTATGCCCACTGTCATGTGACATAGTTAAACTCCAAGAAAATGAGTCTTCTATATAATCTCATATGCTAGTTCACACAGAGTTAATCTGGGATTTTAGTTCAATTTATTCTGCAACAGGTCACTAATATAATTTAGACATGACAATTTTTTCTAATAAATAATTAAATAATAATATTAATTATTAATTAAATAATAAATAATAAAAAGTAGAAATATTCAAATATATTACATATTTGTGGAAAAGCATCGATATCATACATCTAAAATATTTTTTAAAATCATGCATTTATCAAATGTTCAAAATAATCACTCAAATGTGCAATATTTTCCTGCTTATTAAACATGATTACTTATTTTACACTTAAAATTACACGCCTAACATTCTTCAGATTCTGTTGATAATCAGAAATGATCAAATCCATTATAAGCTAAGGTTCCATGAAATCACATACCAGCCATAAGAAAATGCTGGTGAGAAAAGGTTTGAGGTTCAGAGTCATTGAGCTTGGATGATGGGTCATAATGGGTCTAGCTAGGCAGAAGGAAGCTCAAATGGCCTCAATCTACTTTTCATCAAAGATTGATATATTAAGTCCAATTATCATGATCACATGTGGGATTACACTAAGTGGCCTAGTGGTAGCAGTTTAATGTGCTCTTATTATGTTATTGGTTAATGCAGTTTTGGATAGAGAACTGATAATTCGCCATTAGCCTTCAGGATCAATGTTCATTGTCGATGAACAACAAGGAAAGAAATAACTCCACATTGCTAAATAAAATTGCTCCTCTTGCAGAGACATCTCCTTCCTGTGATTTCCCCTGAAAAGTCAACTATTTATACTTCTAGTCATGCTTTCTGGTGTTTCAGTCAACATATTTTTTACATTCATCTCGTCTTCCTTTCTGTCTTTACCACAATCTCCTGAACTCAGAAACTGTTTTCCCTTCCTTAATGGCCTTTAAGTACCACTTGCTACTCTAAGTTATCTTACGCCAACAGTTTCTTCACCACCTTCCAATTGTCAAACTCTCCCTGCTATAATCTTCTTCCATGTGGCTGGCAAAACAATGTTCCTAATACACAAATGTTCTCCTCTACCCAAAAATCTGTAGTAGCTCCCTGTAGCATATTGGGGAAAAGGCTTTTCCATTCACTTTATTTTATTACTCTTCTCACATTCAAACCAGCCTGCTAGATATTTTCATATATGACATTCTTTGCAAAGGCAGCTCCCCAGGAGAGTATGAATTCCTTTTTTAAGTTCCAATTTACAGAATCCCTGGTTTTCTTTTATCCACTATTTAGGTTCCATCCTTTAAGACAGGACACTTTGTTAGGACCCTCATTTTTCTCTCTTCTGAAATTACTACATTACTTTTTAGTTCACAAATGCATTGTATAATTACTACATTTTTAGTTCACATACACATTGTGTTTACATATGGATGTTACACTCCCTCTAGAATCATATAAGCTTCTCAAAGGGAAGGACTGGTTTTATTTCTATTTTTGTGCACACAGAACCTGTGAATGTGCCTTATATATAGTAACTACTTAATCTATGTTGGTTGAATTAAAAATGTCTTTTCTTTGGTCAAAAATCCCATATATTCTCCCCTTTCTCCCTAATTCCCTCAAAAATAAATAAACCCAAAGTGTAATCCAGAAAACTCTTCCCATTCTGGAAAGAGATATCTTTCTGTGTCAGATGGCTGCCATGATCAAAATCAGACTCAATTGGAGAAGTTCACAAGCCCAGCTTAGAGCAGTGCATGATGCAATGCTGCCGCCATCTCATTCTTGAGAGATGGTAGTAACACAGCTTGGAAATGTAATCTCAGAAAACGGTGCACAGACACTCACTTCTCTCTTATTATCCTGCCAAAAGTGAACCTGATTTCTCTGCAGGCTCAGAATATTTGACTGGTGTTTGATGAGACTGTTTCAGCCCACTGTGTATTCAGTGAATCATGCTCTTGGGTGGCCCCTTTTAGCCCAGCAGAAAAATACAACTGGTTTTTTAATAAATGGGCTATCTAAATGGCCAGCATGGATCCTTGTGGGGGAAAAGCTGTCACAGAGCTCCAAAAGAATTTTGCTTCTTTTTGCATATGTATAATTTTGTATAGAGGTGTACACATGCATAGATATCTGAGGACAGGGGAATGGGAGTTATTTCAGTATCACTAAAACAAAGAAGAGAAGGGCCGATGACAGTAAAACACTATTATATTTTGTGATAACCTTATTAGATTTTTGAAATAAATGACAACAGGATATTAAGCCAGAGGTAAAAAAAAAAAAAAAAAAAAAAAATCTCCCTTTGATCAGTAAATATAAACCATCTTTGAACTGCTACTACAACATAGCTCCTGCTGTTTGGCATTGAAATATCATTGCAATTTCTATAAATCCGTCACATATGATTCCTAAATTTTCCCATTGAATGACATCTTAGCAGGGAATTATGCACAACAAAGTACCAATTTTAAGTGGGCACTGTGAACTATTACTAAGTGAGCAGAATGTAAGTAAGTAAAAGAAATCAATGCAGGTCCTATTTTGAGTTCAATATTTTCAGGTAAGGACCTTGGTTAAGTGTATACTTTCCTAGTGAAATAAATTAAAATAACGACCTAGATTTCATCTCATGTTAAAATTAGCAAAGCAATGTACATATATAACCTCATTTGAACTTCACAATAGCCCCCTGAGTTAGCAGTATAGATTTTGCTACTCCATTTCAAAGATGGGGAAATTGAGACCAAGTGAGTAAATGATTGATCCATGGTTACTCAACTCATAAGCATCAGAAGTAAAAGTTATACTTCTCCCTAACTTAAATTTCAGTACTCTATCAAGGATGACATATTGAGATGCCAGACTCCATTTGCACTGTAGCTTAGTTGCAATTTTAATGTAAAATTAAAAAGTTTCTTATACCAAAGATTTGCTTGAATAGCAAATTTTAGTAAGGGTGGGGTTTTCATTTTTTCCTTTACTTTCCAAATATTGGATTTAAATGCCATCTTTTAGTATTTATCTACTGTCTTAAGCTGGGCTCTAATTGACTCAGAGTGAATATAAATAGCAGTTGTTTCTACTTTGGCCTGAAACCTTCAGGGATCTTCCCCTCCCCACCCCACCCCACACTCCCCACACATACATTTTTTATTACATAAAAGAAATCATTCTTTATCTCAATTGTTATCTAGCCTTAATCACTGATTGGGTGTTGCCTCAGTTAAATTGAGAACTGGGAAAGGCCTTAGCTTAAAAAGCTCAAGATCTCCTACTTCATCCAGGGCCATCTCCAGTCATACTGATCTATAACTGGCCACTAGACAATAATGGCTCTGGAGGAGAAAAGGAGGCCGGTGACTTTGTACAACCCTCCCTCACTTAAATTTAATTCACTTGCAAATCATGACCTCATCATTCCAATATCATGGGCTTCTTTGAGAAAGAAGGGCAAAACATCAAGAGGCTGGCAGCGGTGTTAACAGCAAACTTTGTGCTATTTGTCTAGAAGAAGGCTGTATGGAATGTAAGGTCCTTGAGTTGGAAGAGATCTTAGAAGTCATGAACATGCTGGGGTCTGGTAGTCAGACCCAATTTGGACATTCTCAAGTATGGGAAAGCTCCTATTGTTTTTTATCCTTGCTTTAATGTGAGCCATGGTATGTTTTAATCCAGTTCCTATGTATTCACCTGGTTCTCTATCTTTGACTCCCCATGACCACCATAACTTTAAAACCAACTCCCTGAACTCAAATCCAGCCCACTCTTAGATTTCTCTTTATCAATTGTTAGCCAATAAATCTATCAACAAGCATTTATTAAACGCCTGCTGTGTGTATAGCTCTGCTAGATGCTAGAGATAAAAATGAAACTTTTGCTAATAATTAAGGAGATGGATAAGGTGACCTTTAAGGTCTTCTTCAACTCTAAAGCCTCTAAGTCTATGATCCTGAAGGCCAATGTCCTTTCAAGAAGTGTCATTATCTGTCTGATCTGATTGCATGTCTCCACCAACTAAATAAGTGACTATATGACATACAGAGAATAGGTGTTCTTTAGTAATGTCATAAATGTTCTCTTAGTAACAAGAGTCCATCCATTAGGTATATGTGTTTGCTACTAAAGACAAAGTCCCCATTTAACTTGGGAGTAGAGATAGAACCCTGGCTTTAGGCAGCAAAACTTTTGCTATTATTCTCAGCTGAATGTCAACTGTTAAATACTTTAAACTAAATTACCTGCTTGCATGAAATACTTGTGGCCAAATGCCTATAATAGAATAGGGCTGCCCCTACCACTATCTGAAAAGAATCTCTCTGAATGCAAGTCATTTTATGCAGCATGCATATATTATAATAGGATAAAATGATAATATGAGCAAATATGATTCCCTATTCCTTGCTTCTTTAGTTTTGACTTTCCCAAAGATGGCACAATTATGGGAACCCACAAAACAAATCCCAGTCTAGGTTATGACCTCCCCTTTGCATTCTGTCATTCAATATCTCCTCCTGGTCTGGGTGCATCAATATAAATTCAGAGGGGTTAACTGAAGTATATGCTCCTTGGAAACTAGAAGTTAGTACTGTAATATGTAAATATGTGCTTAGCTAAAGAATCTCAGCTAGTGGGTGACATGTTTTTGGCCTTTTCTGCCTTGTAACCCTTTAAAATAAAGTACGGCCAATTTAAAATATAAATAATTAAAAAAACTAGAAGCTTCTTTCTGATTTGTCAATATCTCAAAATAGACCTTACTTTTTTATTCAGCAGTATCCAACACACTTCCATTTAATGACACATATAGCAAGATTATATTTCTGTAATATTTTATCTGTTATGATAGCTAACTCCAAGAATTATGGAATAATGACAACTGAAGGAATTCTTTTGTATTTATTTAAAACATAGCCTAGTCACTAACATCTCTTGACAACATGTCCTTTCAAAGGAATCACATGAATTGGAGGGGGTAGAGAAAATGTCCAAGATGGAAAACAATAAGATAGACACAATATCACTTTAAAAGCGATTACAGCAATAACATGATCTGGCTTGAGGAGATTAAAGAGTTAGATCTCTTATAGTCCTTCCCTTCGGACAGTGTTCTCTTTTCTAACAATGTTTGCCCTGCCTTCCACTCTACTCTCAATTGATCAATAAACATTTGTTAAGTGACTTATGTATGCCAGGCACTGTGTTAAGCATTGGTTGATACATAAAGAAGCAAAAGATAGTAGTCCTTGCACTCAAGGAGTTTCTACTCCAAAGGGAGAGACAACATTTAAACAAATATATACAAAATAAACTATATTCAGGACAAATAGGAAATAATTAACTAAGAGAAGGCACTGGAATTAAGAGACATTGTTAAAGACTTCATTAAAAAAGTGGGATTTTATTTGAGACTTAAAGGAAGTCAGGAAGATCAGTAGTCTGAGCAGACTGAGGAAGAATGTTCCATTTATCCTCAGAGGAAGGTTCCATTGATAAGAAATGATACTATCTTTGTCCAACAGCTGGGTCATTTTGATCATCACCTCATGAAATTTTCGTTTGTTTCCCCCTCTCTAGCTTGAAATAAAATAATGCAGAGACTTGGTCCCCTAAAAAAAAAAAAAAAAAAAAAACATCCTTGCTAGCCTGAAGCTGCCCCAATAGGTTCTAGTCAGTTTGTCCATTCTGGTCTATCCTTTAAATAAACAGCAAAGCCATTTTCACAACTCATCTCCCGAAATGAAATTAGTTTCATGGTGGCTGAGCACTCAGTACTACCCAAATTTCTCACAAAACCCCACTGCTTTCATTTTCTCATGCTACAGCACTGAACAAAGATAAAGGCACTCAAATAAGACTATTGATTTAACGTTATCATTTTTCGCTCCTTCTTAGTCACCCACGGCACCCAGTATTTTTGACTGACACAGAGAGTGACAATCATGGCCCACGAATGTTAGTTCTGTGATTCCTTGCTGGCTTGAATTATCAGCAGTCACCTGTGCTATGTGGTACACTGAGGAATTAGTGATTTGGAAAATTACCCAATCCATACTATCAAATCAAGGGAAAGATCTACTGCTTGCAATTACTCTCTCAGAGTTTGCTCAATAGGCCTGATGATTTAAAAAAAAAAAAAAAAAATTCTCTAACTGGGAAATCCAAGATGAGGATCGGCCCTAGCTAGATTCCATCATGCATTATTGCTTGGATGCCAGGAAAGGATCAGGGAAGGGAAACTTTATTAATGCATAGATGGTTGATTACTCTCACATCCTCAAATTTAGTTTCTGCTCTTTAAACTGACAAACTCAGGTTCTTTATTTTTAAATCACTGATTGCCTTTCTGATAATCTTATGTTTTAATTCTTTATTGAGGGATAAAATGCAAAGAATTGCTGAAAAATTAGAATGGTAGTATGCAGACAAAATGATGATCAAAATAAAAAATTAGGATAGGATAAGAAGCCAATATTGAGGGGTAGAAGGAAGAGGAGAGGATATGGTAACAATCACCCTATGGAATTTTCCATGATCAGCCCAGTGAGTGTCCCAAACAAGTAACCCATCTCTGAAGCAGATTTTAACAGAGGCTGAATTGACATTCTAACTTTTGCAAAGGCTAAAAAGGCAGAAAATCAGCCTTTGGATGACCCTGAAATCAAATATTCCTAAGAAATGGTTTTAGAGGATGCTCCCAAAGGAACAAATAGGATAAACTGTCACTAAATAATGAGGAACTCCTGCCCTGGGTATTTGAACATAATTACTGTTTCTTCTGATTGATAGTATAAGGATTCTTAACTAGAGATCCATCAATCTTCTTTAAAAAGGAATTTTGATAATAGTATTTTAATATAATTGGCTCCATTGTAATCCCAGGTTTTTATTTTTATTTTTATTTTTATTTTTATTTTTGCATTTAAAAACATTATTCTGAGAAAAGGGTCCTTAGGCTCCAACCAAAACCCCTAGATTAGTGAGATTAATTGAAAGTGATGAGAAAACACCTCTTCCCAGCCAATGGATAGATTTACTGCAGTACAAAATCGGAAAGTATATGTATAAGCTATTTTCTTTTGTAATAATTAAAAAAAAAAAAAAGACACCACTAAAAATTGATAGGATTGCATATCATCCCTATGTATTTGAATTACTTAGAATGAAACTATTTCTTTAAACTTATTTTGTATCCTGCTGCTAGAACTGTTTTTCCCCATGATTTCTATCTCTCACAGAGAATGAGTGAATGAATGAATGAATGAATGAATGAATGAAAAAGTATTAATTTAGCACTCACTATGTGTGAAGAACTGTGTGAGGATATAAATAGGAAAGTAAAGTAACTCCTTCCCTCAAAGAATTTACAGTCTAATAGAGAAAGATAACACATACCGAATAATAGGAAAGCACAAACTCATGGAAGACTCAAAGATTTTATTGAAATTATCTTGCTTTTCTGTTTTGTCTGCTCAGTTCCCCACCTATTCTCACACCAATCCATAGAAGATTTACACACTCTTCTTTGCCACTTGGCCTCCAGAATAGTTGCAAGATCTGAAGGGAAGAATCAAGAGCTTTATTATCTAAGGAGTTCTCTTATGGTAAAAACTTGGATTTGCATATCAAGTTGCAATCCACAAACATTTATTAAAAGTTTAGTGTAAGCTAGATGTGTCTTTTATTGGCTTTACCAGATACAGAGAAATGAGTAAGCTACAGTAGCCTCTACCTTCCTAGAACTTGCAAACTACCAGCAGAGTTAGGATATGAACAGAAATGCACAATTAAGAAGGCTTCTGTGAATAAGAATAGGAACAAAATAATTATGAGACTTCTGGGGAGGGAAAGATCATTTCTCTTGAAAGTTAGTTCCCTGTTCTAATGGAGTTTTTGGTTGAGGAGATGAGTATAAAATGGGTAAAATAAATATAATATGTAGCAAATAATCGATAAGTAGCATAGACCAGTGGTTCTCCTACTTTTGTTCTCAGTGTCTGTATACTATTAAAAAATTATTGAGGATCTGTCCAAAGAGTTTTTAAAGTGGCTAATATTTATAGCTATTTACCATGTCAGAAATACAAACTAGTCTTAAGCTTGCAGACCTCCTGAAAGGGTCCTAGAGATCCCCAGGATTCTCTGGACGAAAACTGAGGCTCTAGAAGTTTGGTGAAGAGGAGGAAAGAAATGTGACTGGCAAGGAAAAGTTTTGTGTCTAAAGTGGGAATTGAACTTGACTGTGGTTACCTTTGATTTCTATTTTGGATGAAATTTGGATAGGTAAAAAGAGGCTCAGGGTAAAATCCCAGAACACTATTTGTGTCTGGTTGGTGTGGACCCATCTCTGATATAGTAACATGCCTTCCTAAAACATTTTTTGGGCAATGTCCAATGAGAATTTTTTTTCTGAGGTTTTTATTTTATAATACATAAAAAGGTAGCATATTTGTTTAATTACTTGTTGAAGTATTCCTTTTCATCAATGTTGCCAACTTAATCAGCAAACTCAATTTACAATTGTATAAACTGAAAAAAAGCATTTACTACTGTTATACCATTATAGGAAATTTGAGCCTTTGTCAGCCTGAGTGGTATTTCTTCTTTCACCAAGTTGCAGAAAAATCTATATTAAGCCAAAATATTTCAGACCTAAAATAGGGGTTGTTTTTATGTCCATTGTTCAGTTCTATTACAAAGTGAAAACTAATCTTAAAACATAGTCCCTTAAAACTTGGGACTGGAGAGATGGCAAGAAAGTTCTGGTATTCAATTTGGGATAAAGAGAGAAAGCTACAAAAAGCAAGGAAAAATATAAAGGTTTATTCCAGAGAAAAGCACAGGGTTTAGGTGAGCTTATGCATAATACAACTCATAATCCATTATATTTTATGAGTTGTGGCTCTGGGAAAATTTCCACCTAATCCAATCTATACTTCAGGACATCTACCACGAGTAATAAAGAAATGTGACCTTTCCTAGATAGCTGAAACAAACATTTAAAGAAATCTTACACTGGAAATGCAACATTCCTCACTTACTCTACTGGCTCCTTTTGTATTTGGAGCTAGGGGCTGAAGTCCCTACTGCAAAAATAAAGCTAACTCATTTTTTAAAAAGTCTGCCTAACTTTCCTAGTAATAATGCCTTAGATTATGAAAATGATGTTTTCTTTTTTAATCAGATTTTCTTATTATTACTTATGTAATCTGCTTGTTTCACTCAGATTATAAAAACAAGGCATATCCTATCATTTTGAGGACAGTTTCATTTTCAAGATCTTATAACACTACAGGATTGTGTGGGAAATATTTTTTCTGCGTTCATTCAGTCCTCCCTAAATTTGCTTTCTTTTAAAAACAAAACACCTCAGTAATATTTGATTCTCTAGAGGTTTCATAAACCATGCCCCTTAAACAAATAAATGCAAATTCTACTCTGACAACTGAATCCATTTAAAGGATTGTTATAGAATTATTATCCATCATTCTCCCAAATTTTAACTTTAAAGTATGTGTAACGATCCTTCTTAAAATCCTTCTTACAACAATGACAATATAAGTGATGGATGATTTTTAAAGCTTCCTTAAGTATACATACATACATACACACACACACACACACACACACATATATACATACACATACACACATATGCTCTAGAAATGCTAAATTCTAATTGTTTTATGAACAAAGAAGAAGAAAGAATGTGACAGATTTCCAAGTTCAGGGTATCAGCAGAGCTGCAGTAGCCCTATACAGTACATGGGATTCAAAGGCTGTTCAGTGACTATTTCTTAAGGTCAGTGCAGCTTATGATAATGAATATGGAAAGGTTACTATTGTTGTCTTTTGTTGATTTCCTCTAAAAAATGCAAAGAAGAAAAAGGTCACTAAGCAATGTGCCTAAGCTAGTTTGGAATCCACTAATCTATCACTGAGTAAAAAAAAAAAAAAAAAAAAAAGGGTTAATAAAATACACTTTAGACATAGAAAATAAGATTAGAAATGGCATTTTGGTTTCAAGCCTTCTTTAGAGAGTTAAAAGGAGTGGGGGAGGGAGAAAAGAGGAAAAAATGGACAAAGCTAGTCTCTGACTTTGATCACTAGGTAAATATTTACAAACTAAATAAAGAAGAGGCATGAGTTAGAGCTGCAAATGATTTGGGAATTTCTCAATAAAAAGGAGTGGAGAACTGTTTTCATTAATTTCCCCACAGTTTTCTGTGGATTTTTTTGTCCATATACACCATTGTGCAGGCTGATTTATTTATGTAATTTAAATAGCTAAGATATCCAGAGAGATTTCAGTTTAAAGTGTAGGTGTATATTTAGTCATGAATTGATCATTCAGCATCACTTGTCTAATCAATTACATGTTCTTTTAATTGTCTAACTAAGGGTGATCATTGTTCATAAAGAGTATATAATATTGGTGGTGGTTGTTGTTATTTTCCATGTTTGGCCTTTTCAGTCCAAGATAAATTTCTTTAGTAGGCTTCTGTTTAACCTATGCAACAATTTTTGAGCTAAAATAATAGCAGGGCTACAGCTGTAACTATAAGGGTTTGATGGACCCTTAGAGTTCATTTTGCCTAACCCTGATTTACAGATCAGAAAAGATTCTGAATAAATTATGTAAAACCCAAGGTCATATAACTAATAAATAGCACAGACAGGATTTGAATCCATTTCCTATGGACAAGAGTCACTTTAGTTAACTTTCATTGCTCCATTAGCTATTTGTATATGAGGGGAAAAGATTACCTTAATAAAGGCTATCAGCTTTCTGATTTTGAAAAGTTCATTCCATTATGACAAATAATAGCTGGATAATAACATACTTGCAAGGACAATTAAAAACAATGTTTTTCATTTGAAAATTTCACCTATGACACATTGTTTCTGTTTCACTTTTACAGACTGATTTCTTATCATTACTCTTTGTGGTTTAATGTTCTGGTCTAATAGCCCCAAATGAGCATTTCATATGGGACTTTGCATTGGCCATCCTGCATGCTTGGTGTGCCATTTCTCTGAGCCCCTAGCACCTAAAACTTTAGGTTTCCTTTAGGCTCAGGTCAAGCATTACCTTCTATATAAAGTCTTTTGTAATTCTGCTAATTATTGATCTTTCTCTTTTCAAAATATTTTATATTTATTTGGATATGTGTGGTTAACACCCTAGTTGAAATCAAATTTTGAGCTGCTAGCAGGCATACAGAGCAGAATACTGGATTTTAGTCAGGAAGATCCAAATTCACATTCTGCCTTCAATACTTACTAGCTGTATGATTCCATTCCCCCCCTCTTTTTTCTGAGCCTCCCTCCCTCTACTTTCCCCTCTTCTTTCTTTTCTACTCCTCCATGTCTCCTTCTACTTTGGTGCGTGTGTGTGTAAAATGTATGTATGTATGTACATATATGTGTGTATGTATATATGTGTGTGTATATATATATATAGTATATGCATTCATATGCAAACTTTGGCGTGGGGGTGGGGTGGATTTTTCTTCCATTAGAATGTTATTAGTTCCTTGATTCTTTTAAAGAAAAAAAATTGTTGGTATAATTTTCAAAGGACTTGCCTGATGACAGCAAAGAAGTTGGGGAAGTGAGACAGAATATGGGGATGTGGGGATAGGGAAAAAAAAATAAAGAAAAAAAATTTGTTGGTATAATAATTTTCAAAAAAAAAAAAAAATGTTAGTTCCTTGAGTTCATGCACCTTAGTTTTTGTCCCCAGTTTTTTTTTTTTTCTCGTATCATCAGGATTTAATATAATAATTGGCATCTAGCAAAGCTCTATATTCCCGATACATTATACATAGTAGGTGTTCAATGAATGGCAAATTTTATTGAAGTTACATATCTGCAGCTGCTGCTGGCTCTGAGAACCTTTACTGGCCTCAGTATTCAACATTAAATTTTTCTATAAACAAAAGTCAGCATAAAGATTATGTGTCTGTTAGCTGTGGGGTGGGAGACAGGATAACTAAGTTTCTTACCATTATTTGTGTTAATTTATGAATTTATAAACTGAGCAAAAGAGGAAATTGCCCAAACTTCTTCTACAGGCAACAATGGCTGTGCTGTATTGGTGCTACTGATTTCTGGTGCTGGGTAGGCAAAGTACCTCGGCATTCTGGGATTCAGAGGCTCACTATTTGCCTCACATTTGTTTTGGATGTCTCACAGCTACTCTGCTGATCCACCAGCTTGCAAGCAAAACAGAGTAGCCAACATTGTTATAGATTTCTCCCAGTATATTCCCCAACCCACAGACTGTAATGTTCTGGTTAGTTTTCTGGAGGTCTTGGGGCCAGCCTTCATTTCAGCAGAATAATTACCACAAGAATAGCCAGAGATAATGTCCAAATTCTTTATTATTTCCTTCACAGTCTGTCTCCTTCACTTGGGACCTGGCTAGCTTTCTGGAGGGCCTTCAGAAGGGACTTGATTTCAGTGGAGAAATGAAAGGAGGTCAGGCCAGCCACCAGGAGCCTAATGAAAAATGTAATGTCTCTCCTCCAGTCCTTGTTGGGTCTTATATACTCTATTATATTACATCATCATAAGTGTCAATTTTGTAGTATAGGTATCAATCTTGTAGAACTATATTTAGTACTAAGTGCATATACTGAACTAGAGAACTATTAATCACTATGCTAAACTAGATAACCATTGTATTATCAATTCCACTGAGTTAACACCTTCTTTCAAGTATACTTCTCCAGAATTCTGCCCTTTACAAGAGACCCACACTGCCCTGGGTTTCAGTGTTGTGCCTGTATTCAACCCCTCCCCTGTGCTCAATTAAAATGGACCTTTTATGAAGTTCTTCCAAAATATCTTTTGCTGGAAATTTGTTACATATTTGTGGGTTCTCTCATTCCTAAACATTTGTTTTAAAAATGTTTGAGTTCTAGGTTCTCTTTCTTACCACTACCCACAATAAAAAAACATATGTGAAGTTATGCCCTTGATATTCTTGACCTTCTGTTCTTCCACATGAATTTCATTATTATTTTTCTAGTTCTACAAAATAATGTTTTGGCAATTTGATTGATATGACATTGAACAAATAGACCAATTTAGGCAGAATTGTCATTTTTATTATATTAGCATGGCCTATCCATGAGCAATTGATATTTTTCCAATTTTCCAATTGTTTAGATCTGACCTTATTTGTGAGAGAAGTGTTTTGTAATTATGTTCATACTGTTTTTACATTTGTCTTTGCAGGTAGACCTCCAAGAATTTTATTTTGTCTACAGTAATTTTAAATGGAATTTTTATTTCTTGCTCTTGCCTTTCTCACTAATCTATAGAAATGCTGATGATTTGTGTGGGTTTATTTTATATCCTGCAACTCTGCTAAAGCTGTGAATTGTTTCCAGTGGGTTTTTGGATGATTTTCTAGCATTTTGTAAGTATAAAATCATATTGGCTGTAAAGAGGGATAGTTTTACTTCCTCATTACCTATTCTAATTCCTTTAATTTCTTTTTTTTTTTTTCTTATTGCTAAATCCAACATTTCTAGTACAATGTTGAATAATAGTGGTGATAATGGGCAATCTTGTTTCACCCCTGATCTCATTGGGAATGTGTCTAGCTTCTCTACATTACAAATCATGCTTGCTGTTGGTTTTAGATAGATACTGCTTATTATTTTAAGGAAAGCCCCCTTTATCCCTATGCTCTCTAGTGTTTTTAATAGGAATGGGTGCTGTGTTTTGTCAAAAGTTTTTTCTGCATCTGATGAGATTATCATATGATTTCTTTTGGTTTTATTATTGATATAGTCAATTATGCTAATAGTTTTCCTGATATTGAACTAGTCCTACATTCCTGGTATAAATTCCACTTGGTCATAGTGTATTATCCTGCTAATAAGTTGCTGTAATCTCTTTATTTTAAAAGTTTTGCATCAATTTTTATTAGGGAAATTCCCCTGTAATCTCTGTTTTGGCTCTTCCTGATTTAGATATCAGTACCATATTTGTGTCATAGAAAGAATTTGGAAGGACTCCTTCTTTGCCTATTTTTGCAAATAGTTTACATAGTACTGAAATTAATTATTCTTTAAATGTTTGGTAGGATTCACTTGTGAATATGTCTGGCCCCAGAAATTTTTTTCTTAGGGAGTTTCTTGATAAATTACTTTTTTCTAAAATGGGACTATTTAAGTAATTTATTTCCTCTTCTGTTAACCTGAGCAATTTACATTTTATTATATATTCATCTATTTCATCAAGATTGTCAGACTTGCTGCCATATATTTGAGCAAAATAGTTCCTGATTGTTGCTTTAATTTCTTTTTCATTGGTGGTAAGTTCAACCTTTTCATTTTTGATGCTGGTGATTTAGTTTTTTCTTTCCTTTTACTGACCAAATTAGCCAAAAGCTTATCTATTTTGTTAGTTTTTTCATAAAACCAACTCTTAGTTTTATTTATTACTTCAATAGTTTTCTTAGTTTCTATTTTATTAATCTCTCCTTTGAGTTTCAGAATTTCTAATTTGGTATTTTAATTGGGGGGGTTTTGATTTGTTGTTTTCTAGCTTTGTTTAGTTGCATGCCTAATTCATTGACCTCTTCTTTCTGTATTTTATTCATGTAATTATTTAGAGATAATTTTTTTTCTAAGAACTTCTTTGGCTACATCCCATAGGTTTTGATATGTTGTCTCATTATTGTTATTCTCTTGAATGAAATTATGGATTATTTCTGTGATTTGTGGTTTGAAACACTCTTTTTAGAATTAGATTATTTAATTTCCAGTTGATTTTTTAGTCTATCTTTCCTTGGTCCTTTATTGAATATAATTTTATTGCATTGTGGTCTGAAAAATAATTATTTACTATTTATGCCTTTCTGCCTTTGATTGTGAGATTTTTTTATGCTCTACTACATGGTCATTTTTTGTGAAGGTGCCATATACTGCTGAGAAGAGGTGTATTTCTTTGTGTCCCTTTTCAACTTTCTCCAGAGGTCTGTCATATCTAGGTTTTCTAGAATCCTATTAACCTCCCTAGTTTCGTTCTTATTTATTTTGTGATTAGATTTGTCTGATTCTGAGAAGAGAAGATTTAGGTTCCTCCAGCAGAATAGGTTTTCTATTTCTTCCTGTAACCAGCTTAAAATTTTCTCTAGGAATTTGCCTGCTCTGTCACTTGGTACATATACATTTAGTATCATTACTAATTCATTATTTACTGTACCCTTTATCAAGATGGACTTTCCTTTCTTATTTCTTTTAATAAGATTTATTTTTACTTTTGCTTTATCTGAGATCACAATTGCTACCCTGATTTTGATTTACTTCATTTGAAGCATAATAAATTCTATTCTAGTCTTTTACCTTTACTTGATATGTATCTCTCTGTGTCAAATGTGTTTCTTTTAAATAACATATTGTAAGATTCTGTTTTTTTAATCCACTTTGCTATTGAGTTCCATTTTATGGGAAAGTTCATTCTATTCACCCTTATTTTCCTGTTTTCTCCCCTGTATATACTTTTGTTCTCTCTTTCCACCCTTTCCTCAGTGGCATTTTTTTTTTTACCCAGTTTACCCTCTACCTTATCTTCTATCACCCCTCCTCCTCTTTGGAATACTTTTTAACCCATTCCACTCACTACCTTATCTTCTATTAGCTCTTCCCTTCCTGTCTCTTACCTTTCCCCCTAATGTTTCTGTCCTCCCTTCCATCCTGAGCTTCCCTTTTCTTTTTTTTTCTTTCTCCTTCTACTTCTTTATAGGGTTAAATAAATTTCTATACCTAACTGAATTATGAAGTTATTCCTTCTTAGAACCAAAACTGATGAGATCAAGCTTCACCCAATACTCATCCCCCTCCCTTCTTTCCCTTGATTGTAATTAGTCTTTTGCACCTCTTCATGTAAATTAATTTTCCCATTATACTTCCCCTTTCCTCTTTTTTCCAGTACAGACCTTTTTCCATCCTTTAATGTCTTTATGTCATTACATCATAGTCTATTCACTACCACACTCTCAGTCCATGAGATGCCCCCACTTGCACTAGTTACAGATACAGTTCTCAAGAGTTACAGATATCATTTTTCCATCTCATATATGAAGTTATGCCAAACAGGAAATGACATATTCACGGAGGTAGAGAGAAGAGGGAACACATTGGAATTATGCAGAGGATTACAAAAAAGGCCAGAGTGTCTTATGTGAGCAAGAGTGAGGTAGCTTAATGGACTAGCTTGGAGGATGAACATTGGGGAGTGATACATAAAAAGTATAATAAATGGGAGATCTGATCCAGTTTGTGAAAAGGCTGAAAGGCAGAGGAGTTTGTAATTTATCTTAGAAGCCATAGGGTATCATTAGAGCTTACTTTTTAGGAGAGCAACATGATTCAAAAGTTAGGAAAATTGCTTGGGCAGCTGATTATAAGCTGAATTAGAGAAGGAAGAGACTTGGAGCAGAAAGGCTACTCTGGAGAAGGCATGGCCATAATCCAGTAGAGAAGTGATGCATCTGTGGTAAGAAGAAGACCTGAACACCTGATATGAGTCTAGCTTTCCAGGTTACTAGGATAATGAGTGGGAAAAAATTCTACAAAATAAACAGATGGAAAAAACCTCTAGATTACATAGTGGTTAGAATGCTGGATCTGGTAAAAGGAGGATCTGAGTTCAAATCCAGCCTTATGAATTTATTGTGTGATCCTGGGAAAGACATTCAACCCCTATTTGCCTCAGGATTCTTAACTATAAAATGCAGATAATAATAGTTGCCAAAGGGTTGTCATTAGGATCAAATTAGATAATATTTGTAAAGTGTTACCACAATGTAGGTGTCTTTCTCTCCCCAATAAAAAGTACAGAATTTAATTATAATATTGCTGGTTGACAAATAAAGACATCAGAATATGATTGTAGGGACATTAAACAACAACAACCAACAACAAACTATGACAATACAGGGAGATATAGGTGGTCAGATATTGTCAAGCAGAAATTTGTATTGACTGGCGTTCTGGGCAGGGATTGTGCATAATAATACATTTTGGAGAAGAAAGAAATGAATAACACACAAATAAACTGTTCTGATAACCAAACCCAGCAGGTTAATCTTAATTTCCTTCATCCTCTACACTCTATGCCTACACCTAATTATTATTGATATTCATAATAATGAAGCTCTGCAATGCCCTTAAGTGCCTTCTGAATCATCATTCCCCTAAGTTGAATGTTACTTCCTCCAAAGCAGGGACAGCTATTCATTTTTCCCTTTTACATTTTCCAATGCCTATTGCTTACACATCGTAGGTACTTAATAAAGATCCTTTGAATTGAATTGAATAAAAATAGTTTTATATTATGTTTGTTTCACCATATTCTAAGTCTAAAAATGACAACATGATTCTAAATGGGGATTAGCTTGGTATTGTAGAGAGTGTATCTACCTTCAAAATTAAGAAGACCTGCTTTCTAATCAAACATTTTATATCTGCATAACCATGGTTAAGATCTAGTGACCTCTGTATACATTAGGCATTTTTCTTAGATGTTTCTATTAAATCTTAAAGGGGTTGAAATTTTTGTTGATTAAGGGAATTCCCATATCAGTAGCTTCCATCCAATGCCATGAAAACCACATCTCCTTTCTTTATTAGAATTCAAGGTGCGATTGTAATATGCTTAATGTTTAACCAAAATATCAAAAATTGAGAGGTATCATAATGTGGTGCCTAGAAAGCTGGTCTTAGAACCAGTAAGACTTCAAGTCAAGCCTTGCCTCCAACATACACAACATGTGTCACTCTAGAAAAATCACATACCCTCAGTTTTTTAGGAAACTCAAATATGTTATCCAAAAACTGCAGACATTCATTGGTAAAAGTATATGCCTCATTTGGGAGTTCCCTATGCCAATGAAATAAAGGTCTATTTTCCATCTCTACAGTGTCACATGGTGGAGTCAAATTCATGTGATTCTTTTTAAAGCAGTCACCCAGATAACAAACCTTTGTTTCAAGAATGTTATCACCTATTCTAAACTTTTCTACTGCTCCTCATAGGGAATTACTTTCCACACTAGTAGCACATTCTTTTAAATATTTTCAGAGCAGGACTAATCTACTCTTTATAAGTAGAGATATGATTTTTGTTTTTTTTTAGGGAGAGTGTGAACAGCCATTTAGAACCACATCTGATGAGGGAAGTGGTTGATCAAATTGTATGACATCCTTTGCGGCTAAATACAAGCTGTGACAATGACTGATTTTGTGTGTGGCTCATAATGGACACTGAAGAAAATTCTGAAAGAAGAATTTCCTAAATGTTTTGAGGAATGGAAAGACTGTCAGACTAAGTGGCTCCCAAGGGAGTGATTTTGAAGAACAACTGTCACTTGGACATAGAGAATTCTGGCATGTTTGCTTTCAGGAAAAAAAAAAAAAAAAAAAAAAAAAAACAACACACACACACACACACACCAAACCAAAAAAAAAAAAGTCTTATGACTTTCAGACACACCACAATTATTGGAACTCTTAAGAATCACAGAATTTCAGAATTGGACAGGCTTCTAGTTGAACCTATACTTAAACATAAATCTCCTTTAACACACACACAAAAATAGATTGTCTACCATACATTTGCTTGACTATTCTACCCCCATGAGACCAGTGACAATCGATTTCCAAGACAGTATAACTTTGCCAGGGAGTTTGTTTTTATTTCAAATCTAAATCTGCATCTTTGCAACTTCCATTATTCCATGTTCTTCCATTTAGGGCAAAACAAGTTTAATCCCTTGCCAAGTGACAGACTTTCAGATATTTGGAAGACCGCTATCATGTCCTCCCTAAGCCTAGAGGATGTCTTCTTTTGGCTTTCTCAATAGCTTTTACTGATTTGCATAGAATTTATCCAATATCATTCAACAACCCTGGCTGCCTTTTTCTGGAGCCTTCCCAATCAAATTCTAATGTGGCACCCAGAATTAAACGCAATACTCCAGATATCGTCTGATCAGGGGAGAGTCAACTGAGACTATTTACTCCTCATTCTTTTTGATGAATCAGTGTACCATATCTCCCAAATCTTCTCATACTTGCATTTTGTGGGCAAGAGACTGTTATCTAGCCTCCCTTAATACTCATGGCATATCCCTATAGTTAGAGTACATTAATGCTATGATAAGATCAACTTTACATATCTTTTCATTTATATATTTGGTATACATCTTGGCAAATATTATAACAAAAATGACTATTCAATCAGTTGTACCAAATAGGAGATTTTAAAAAATAAATCACTATCTAGTGAACAATTATACCATTATGATAAATATACATATATCAATATTGATCATAACAAGTCTCTAAATTAGATTTTGGTCAGAGAAAGGTTGGAAAATGCTTTGAAATCTGTTTTCAAGGGCAATTAGTTGCACCTAAACATATGGGCAATGATATACATCTTTTGTGCCTCATTATAGACTGGAAAAACCTACCATTCAGTCATTCATCAGACATTTACTGAGTGACTATTATACAGAGAACACTATGACAGGTACCTGGAAAACCAGAAAGATAAAGAAGGCACAGCTCTTTAGAGTTGTGGAATTTAAAATCTCATAAATAGCTTGCAAAATCAAGAGTTTCCAGGATACTGGTCCAGTGATAAATGCAGGAAAATTCCAAATACTTAAATGTAAGATTGTTCTCCCTCTTCCATTGCTTTTCTAAATTCCAACAATTACCTAGCCCTCTTTCAGTGAATATGTCTGTAGTGTATTTCACTTTTAAATCCATTTTTTCAAAAAAATATTTCATTGATACTTTTTTTTTTAAACATTTCTGCCACTTCCCAGTAGTTGGTCTCTCCTTTCTCTGCTTTAAACCCTCCCTTTTTATAATAGAACTCTATTTGCTCACTTTTCTGAATAACTAAAAATGAACTTAATATCTAATAGAGTTTGTTCTTTCTTTGTTCTTTAATTTGAAAAATCTAGTTTATTAGTTAGACAAATTCCAGGAACTCTGATATATTTAGACATTCCTGTTTGATCAGTTTGGAATGAAGGAAAAAAAAGATTTTTGCTATTCAACCTACCCAATGGAAACCACTATCCATCTTCTCTCATGCTGGTTAAATCTCAAAGCTGGCAAGCCATCATGTGCATGTCTCTCTCCATACTTTGTAAGATTCAAGGTCATTTAAATGCAGCCATACACAAAGTGGTATTTCAGACATTTTCTAATCACCCTTGTCAGGCTGGATTTGAAAATACCTTAATTAATCACCAAATTGTTATCCACCCAATTTAAATTCAAGTAGTTCTAAGTCAGTCACATGCTTTAAATGCTATTAGCAGCCACCACTAATCTAAGTTCTTTGCAAATGAGTGAAATTTCCAAAAGAAAGAATATCTTCATTCTAGATAGCTACCTGCTGCTCTCCACGTGAATAAGAAATTTTGTTTTAAAAATAGAGCAAGAGTCAATCAGAGGTTAAAGAGTAAAGCTTAAGATTTAGAGAAATTTCAGAAATATTTGCATATGTGTATTTGAAAGGATATATATATATATGTATGTATGTATATGTGTATTAGTGCAAAGGATACATTGGCTGGGATGACAGAAGAATGATTCTGCTCTTACTATCATGCGTGACTATCCAGAGACCGAGAGCACATGGAATTGTCCTTAAATAAGTAACAATAAGTTTTTGCCAGTACAGAATTATGATTAGTAATGATGTAAATTTAAATACTGGTTTCCTGAGCTGTTACAATAGAGAGAGCCAGACTTCCATCCTAATCACAGCTCTTCACTTTGGGATCTTACCTTCTCTAAATCACAGATTCTTCATATGTAAATTGAGTAAGCTGCAGATACAAATCATGCAGATACAAATTTGGCTTGCTATTTACAAGGTGGCAAACAAACTTCATACTGACTAGGGGAGGTATTTGACATAATGGAAAGGACTCTAGACTTAGAGATAGGGATTTATTCCCTAATTATGGCTCTAATGTCAACTGAATAACTCTAAGTAAATCAGTTAACTCTTCAGCTAGTTTTTCATATTAAAATGGAGATAACTGTTTTTGAGTTGTGAGAAAAGTGCTTTGTAAACCTGAAATTACTATATGTGGTATTCAAAAAAAAAGTCTTAGAGTAGTTTGAATGTTTAATAGCTTAGGGGATAAGTAGTAGCAGTAGTAAAAGGAATAGGAGTAGGAATAGGAATATTAGTGCTAGTATTACTAGGAGTAACAGCTAACATGTATAGCACCTACCATGAGACAAGCACTGTGCTAAACACTTTACAAATATTATCTATTTCGATTGCCATAACTCTGGGAAGTAGAGAGTATTATTTTTTGCATTTTACAAATGAGGAAATTCAAGCAGAGATTAAGCAACTTGCCACAAATTTAGTCATTGTCTAATACATCATCTAACTGCCATACTCCTGATACTATTATTATTATAAATGCCATCAACATTAATATAGGCAGAATGAGGTAATGGAAAGAGCCAAGTCAAGAAGTTTAAGCCTCATCCCTAACTTATACTTGCTGCATAAAACAGCACAAGTTTCATCTCTACGTCCCTGAAAAATCTCAAAGACAGTCAATTAAATGCTCAACTGCAGAGATAGAAGGCATTTCCTCCCAAGGAGCTCTCTACATAAATGAAACCTTAAGTCCAGATCAAAATAAATGTCCACATGTAATAAATATGAAGGACTACGTCAAATACCACATTAAGAAATTGTCATGATAATAGGGACAAACAGATGCTTGCTCATGCTTAATGCAGGTAAGGAATTGGAATCTCTCAGAGAAAACAGCAATTTTTTCACTAAGTACAATAATGGTATTTTAGTATAAGGTTTCTTCTACCCTCAGAAACACTTATTCTCATGTACTCTTTCTTTTTTTCAAATGGATTTCCTACTCAGAATTCTTCAACCATTACTAGGCTTAGGCTTTCTTGTTCTGAGACCAGCTGTATCCATTACAGCATATTCAACAACAAAAATCTGCAACTGCAAATATATTTTAAAACTTGCTCACACCTATACTACACAGTTCTGTGCTACAAGGTATGGCCCATTTTGATTAGTTTTTCTATTTTTTTCTTGCCATCAGGTTCTCTACTGTTATTTTTTACTGCTGTCAGTTGTGCATCCTCGGAAGGATATACCTTTAATGCAAGGCCATCTTTTACCCTTTATTTTACTACTTTTAATTTTCCATAGATTGGGAAGCCAGATGATCAAACTTGCTATATGTAAGAAAACAGTAAGCAAAAAGATAGTGTGAATGATGGGCTGAGGGGCTAAATAAAATATATAATGTTTATACTGCCTGAACTTTGTGACATCTTACAATATTTAATTTGCTTATTTGCTGATTTGTTCCAATTATGTTCTAAAGAGGTGACATTTCCTTAGAAATGAATTGTAGGTAAATTACTTTTACTTTTTTAAAGGATATGATGGGAATTGGTTCTACTTTCTAGAAGCCTATCCATTGCAATAAAGCTAAATTTCCTTTTTTATCCTCACTTTCTTTGTTGAGCCACTATGATGGGTACTAAATGTATTTCAGGAAATATTTTGTTTTGTCCTGCAGTGAGGATTCACTTCATTGAATGTTTAACAATTTTGAGAATTCAGTGCCTTGAGAAGAGTGTCAGTGTCAGAATCAATCAACATTTATTATGAGCTTACAATGTGCCAGGCATTGTGCTGTGGACACTATGGACACAAATAAAAGCATAAGGCAGGGCCTTCAGAAGGAGCTCATAAAATAATGAAGGGGATTATAATCTAATGTTTTATAACAAATTCAGGTGGAATTATTGGAAAATGACACTCAAAGTGCCACAAATTTCTGTTTATTTTTAGTAAAATTTGAGGGGGAGCATGGCTTTTCCTAGGTAAAATTTCCCTTTTCCTGTGGTTACTAAGACTTCTTCTCTAGAATCAATATCAGAATGACTTCAGCTTGACAGATTTTGAAATACTGTTGCATTCGGGCTCTGTTGTTCCATAAATATATAAACACGAGGTGATTTACAAAGGAACACTGTCAGATACTAAAATCTACATCTTCCAATTATTACCATCATTTGGTCAGAACTCCCCTCTTTGTTATATTTATATTTATTTTTCAATCCTTCACTGACAGATTTAAAAAAGCACCACTGCCATATGTCAACTCAATGACACTCTGGTTTCTTTTCTGCAAAAGCACCTATCCAACCTGTGGAGGTCCACAACTTGATGAGAAACCGGAGAGAGTCAGCCTGTCATATTGAAAAGGAAAGAAGTATAGAATGTTTAGGGTGCAAAAGGCCCCTGGAGATCAACAAAGGGAACTTATTCACATGACTTATATTTTTATTATCCTGATACAATTAAAACTCCTTTGTGAGATAATTTTCAAATGTTATGCAAATCTTAAAATGTATAGAAATGTTGTTATCATCATCACCATCATCATCATCATTTTGTAGCTTCTGCTTCTCACACAAGGCCTGCCATAAAGATAATAACTGCTTGTTGATTCAAGTTAAAGGAAGTACAAATAAGTCAGGGAAAGAATATTCAAGTTTCTAAGAAATAATAGGGAAGAAGAATGGTATAAAGGAAAGAATATTGAACTTGATTTCAGGATCTTATTTCAAAATCTGACTCTAGCACTTAGTAGCTATATGATCAGGAAAAAGCCATTTATTTTCCCTGGACTTCACCTTAGCCATGGAGATTATAACACACTATTTACATAATTAACATATTTTATTTACATAATAAGAGTTATTGTGTGTATTTTGTGAACCTTTAAATATTATTAATGTAGGAGTTATAAAGAAAAACAAAACAAATGTACAATTATAAAGCAAGAAAGACAAAAACAGTATTTTTAAAAATTCATTTTAAAAATAATGAAAGACATAGCAGAGAAGATAGAAGTTGACCTCAGAGTCAGGAAGATTTGGATTCAAACCTTGATATAACTCTGGACAAAGCACTCAGT
The DNA here is from genome assembly GCF_048593235.1 of Sminthopsis crassicaudata. Taxonomy (NCBI): domain Eukaryota; kingdom Metazoa; phylum Chordata; class Mammalia; order Dasyuromorphia; family Dasyuridae; genus Sminthopsis; species Sminthopsis crassicaudata. The sequence goes on along the minus strand of NC_133621.1, from coordinate 82,138,614 downwards.
GATTTTAGATAATTTTCCAAGATTTTAATTTGTAGAACACATAAGTTTTTGTAGAGAGATTTCCCTCACTAGAAGTTTCCTATAATAATGAAATCTCACATCAAGAAGAAGAAAAAAGAATAAGGAAGAAGAAAAAGGAAAAGTAGAAAAAATGACATAAAGATCATGTCTTATGTTTCATTTGTTCTGTTCAAAAAGATCTAACATCACTTCCTCAAGGATTCAGAATGATAGAGGGGAATGAACATTGTCTGTGAAGTCAGAGAATCTCTAACCTGATGATTACTACCTAAGTAATATTTCTGAATCACAAGGACTTTTCACAAAAGCCTGTCAATAGGGAAATGGCTAAAATGAATGTGGTATATTAATGTAAAGGAATACCACTTAGCTTCAAGAGACATTCTGCATGAGAAATACTAAAGCATGGAAAAGACTTATATGAAATGATGAAAAGTAAGCAGAATCAGGAAAAAATATGATGACTACAAAAAAGGAGATGAACAATAAAAATCAAATGTTAATGGTGTTTCATTATAATAATCAATACGGAACCCAAAGATGATATGGAAATGTTCATATCCTTTCCTTTTTGCAGAAATGGGAGGCAATGGATATGGAACACTACATATAATATCAAATTGGTCAGTTAGTTTTTCTGAACCTTTTTTTCCCATGTCTTTGATATAAAGGATGGCTAGAGAAAGGCAGGAGGAATATATTGGAAAACATTTCTTTTTTCCCCCCAAAGAACTGCTCACCAACCATGAAACCCTAAACATTGGACCTGAAATCCACTGTCCTTAGTGGTGCATGTTTTTTTTTTTTTTTTTTTTTTTTTTATAATTTGTTTTGGTCTAGTCTTCTATCTTCTACTTTTTTAGCTCTGCTTTCTTTACTTCCTCCCTGGATCTTTTCTTTGGGCATTCTTACACCTTCCTTCTCCGCCTCTGATATACTCTCTCTTTCGATAGTCTAATAGAAATGAAACAGCTTCCACCCTTGTCCTACTCCAAGGACTCTCTTAAAGCTCATATCTTCAGCTTGATGTAGAACACACAGATCATCACAAGATTAAGTAGTCTCAGCATAGCAGAATAAAGCTGTCACCTGGTAAAATTGTGTATGGTGGTAGTGGGCACAAAGTGACAAAAGAAGGGTCTTTCACAAGGTTGGAACTTGTAGGAAATGGAGAATCTATCTGCTCAGTGCCTTGAATCATTCCTTGCATTTTGAATTGTGGTATATGGATGCTGCTTTTCACAATACAGTGGGTGTGGATGAGTGAGCTATCAGAATTCTCTGAAGATTTTCCCCATTATTTTATGATTTCTTAAGCAGTAGTAAATGGTTGTGGTAAGACATAAAACTGAAGTCCTAAAGAGAGGAAGAATTCTTATACCCGTAACCTCATGCTCAGCCTGATGCTAACATTGTGAACATTGTGACGTCCAAGTGGGCAGGATGCTTCCCAAGGAGGGGACCCAATTATATACCTACTTTCAAAATGATACTTCCAATTCTTCCTACTGCACTAAAAAAGTACAAGCCTTCCCATGGTGGTTTATCAAGTTGTTAAGGAGACAGGATAGTTTGTAGTGTAGTACAATGAAAAGAGAACGAATCTCAAGGTCCAGTTTTAATATTAGCCATGATGACCTCATAGCCAGTCACTTATAGCTTTTGATTCTCTTTTTTTCATTTGTTAGACGAGATAAATAGCACTTCCAAAAACAATTTGAGGATTTCATCAAGGAAAAATATTAGTAGAAAGGGAGTAGGGCAATCACCTATTAAGAGTGAAAGATAAGAGATGGATAGCTTGAGACTTGCTACACTGTTACTCAAAAGATGCCATAGGATCTAATTTCTAGAATATTGAGAATGCAAGATATACCAAAAGTCTTTCTTAGTGAATAAAATAGCTGTTTTTGGGAAGGAAGAGTCACAATAAAAACATTGGAATAGAGAGTCATGATTTGCTGGTTCATTAAGGGATTTTTGGAATAATTTTAGTATTCAACAGCATAACACAGATAAGTGCCTCAATATATTCCCGCATGAAAATTTTTTTTTCTACCAGTTTATTTTTTATTTGGAATGTTTTTCATTATACATAGCTTGAGGACTATAAGTATCAGCTATGGCAATATCCTTTTAAAACATTGTTTTTAAATTGTTGTAGAGTATTGTAATTGTTCTTGTAATCATCATCATATTCTTTAGAAATACTAAGCTGCTACTAGAACAACATTTTTAGGTTCATTTATTTATTTATTTTAAAACTTCACTTAAAAAACTGGATGTACCAAAATTTTCTCCTCTTTCTAACCCCTCTCCCACCCAAGGAGAAGACAAGCAATATGATATCAATTACACATGTAGACTCATACAACTCATATTTCCATAAAAAACATGTTTCAAAAAATAAAAATGAAAAGCAAGAAACAAAGGGAAAAAACCTTCAATCTGCATTCACAGTTCATCATTTTTCTCTCTGCAAGTGGATATCATTTTTCATCATGGGTCTTTTGGAATTGCCTTGGTTCATTTGTATTGATCATAGTAGCTAAGTCTTTCACATTAGATCATCCTTATAATATTGGTGTTACTGTGTAAAATATCTTGATTTCACTCATTTTATATTAGTTTATGTAAATCTTCCTAGGTTTTTCTGTAATTATCTTGATCATCATTTCTTACAGCAGAATAGTATTCTATTATGATCATATACCATAACTTGTTTTGCCATTCTCCAGTTGAAGGATATCTCAATTTCCAATTTTTTGATACCACACGAAAAAAACTGTCATACAAAATATATTTTGTGCTATAAGTCCTTTTCCATTTTTAAAAATCTTTTTGGAATACAAACTTAGTAGTAGTATTTCTCTTTATGCATAGTTCCAAAATGTTTTCCAGAATAATTGGAGCAGTTTACAATTCTACCAATAATGATTTAGGGACTATGTGTTTTTTCATATCTCCTTTTGCATTTATCATTTTCCTTTTCTATCATGGTAGCCAAGATGATATGTGTGAGGGTTCCACAATGTTATTTTGCTTTCCTCTAATAATAATGGCTTAGAGAATTTTTTCACATAATAGTTTTTATTTCTTCTTTTTAAAACTCCCTATTCAGATCCTTTACAAATTGGAGAACAGCTTATATTTTTATAATGGACAATAGAATTTGAAATGTGGTACTGCTAAACCACTTTCATTTTTTTTTTCATTGATTCCCTTGATATACTTAACATTTTGGTTTTTTTTGGATGGATTTTGGGTTTTTTTCCCCTAATTATGCAATTCTTTGGGAATTTGATATGACACTGAATAAATAAATTTGGTTAGATGTGTAAGTTTTTATTATATTGACTTGGCCTATCCATGAGCAATTAATATTTCTCCAAATGTTTCAGTCTGTATTTTGATTTGTAAATTATATGCTTTGTCATTATGTTGATATAGTCCCTGTGTTTGTCTTGGCATGGAATTTTTCTTTCTCTTTCTTCCTGCTGGATTTTGTTAATAATATATTGAAATGCTGATAAGTTATGTGGGGTTATTTCACATCTCACAACTTTGTTAAACATAATTATCTTAATTAGGTTTTTTTGTTAACTCTCTACGATTTCTCTAATTATATCATCATATTTTCAAAGAGTGATAGTTTTTTTTTCCACATTGTTTATTTTTATTCCTTCAATTTATTCTTTTTGTCTTACTATTGTAGTTGGTATTTCTTATACAATATAGAGTACTAATATTGCTAATGGACATTGATGTTTTATTCCTGATTTTATTGGGAAGGCTTTTAGCTTATCCTTATTACACATAATTCTTGCTGTTGGTTTTAAATAGGTATTACTTATTTAAAGAAATACTCCACTTATTCCTATTCTTTCTAATGATTTTAATAGAAATAGATGTTGTATTTTGCCAAAGGCTTTTCTTTCTGCTTCTAATTTTTAAACTGGACAAATTTAGAAGGAAAAAAGAAAGTTACCCAACACATTACCTAAGTTGAAATTTTTAAATATGAAGTACTCCTTTTTAAGTTTTTTAAGAGGCAGTGGATCCTGGTTTTTATGCAACTATAATTTTATTCCTTCACTTCTAGTTGGGTATGAATTATTCCCAAATCCTTATGTTGTCTATCTATTTTACTCATTTCATCTATTTCCCTTTCTTTTCTCCCACCTCTACTACTTTTACAAATATGAAGGAGTTATGTAGAAAACCAAGATTGAGGATTTAGCCAGAGTTGAGAGTGAAGGAGAATTGGTTCTTTTCTGTTTTTCCCTCACTTCATTCTCTGGTTAACACAATAGATTCCCACTAGTCTAGTTTCCAATTATAAGCAGTATAGAGTCACACAGATTGTTTCATTTTAGTGGGAGACCCCACACAGATCTTGGCTATTCAAAGGACTTTCTACTTACTTTTATGAAACATAATTTCTTTTCTTATTCATAGCTTCATGGCAAAGAATTAGCTATATCAGAAATGGATCATGTTATAAGACTTGAAAAACAAATGTTTTGGTTTTTTTTCCCTGAAAAGGTATTCAGATAGTATAATCTATGACAAATAGGGCCAAAAGTATTGATACAAATAACTATTCTCTATTCCCCTAAAAGAAACCTTCAAGTTTAATCAAAATCTCATTTTATTATTTTTTAAATTTTTCCATGAGTCCATCTGCCCTCATCTATATGTGACAGGACTAGATAAATGACTTTTTCCATATAAATCTATATTATATCTGTTAACCATACTGATATTCTGCTAATTGGTATTTATTGTAAAGCATGATACAACATTTCTAAAAACCTGACTAATTATGGGAGCAAACAGTAAATTTATGACAATGAAGCCCTGAAGGAGCTTAATAAATGATTGTTGATTTACTCTCCCTCCTTTCTCCTCCTCCTTCTTTTCCTCTCCTTCCCACTCCTCTGTCTCCCCCTCTTCTTTCTTCTTTCTCCCTCTCTCTCTCACTTTTCCTCCTGCAACTTCTCGTTATTTGTAGGATTTCAAAACAAATCACGAATACTTCTGCTTATTTCAATTGTCTGACAGTTCCTGTATTAAATGGTTATGGAAAAACATCCATGCATTCAGTCCTGGTAATTAAAAATGAAGTTAACAGATTCTCTGATCTAAAGAAGGGTTTCTGAGCTAATAAAACCTCAGCCATATCACTGCAGAAGTTCAGGTAGCCTTTCTCATATATTACATGATGCTGTTCTTTGAAATTGACAGTGTGTCAGTAACACAGCTTATTTGGCATCTGTAGCTTCAATGGAAACACACAAATTACATGGATTAGCATGAGTTATTTTTCTCTACTCTAGAAATAAGAGCTTCTCCCATGGATTTTAAATTCAGACTAACAACCAGTAAATCAGGCAGCAAACTACTTCTTCCTCTGAAAAAATAAAAATATATATTTATAATAATAATATATACATATATATGTACATATATATAATTACTAAAGTTTTATACTACTACTTTGGATCAATTTATGAATGAATGTGGAGAGATGGAGCAGAATATGGGCAGAGAAAGGCAAAAGGAGAGCAAAAGATCTCAGAGAATGATTTCTGTGATGAAATCCCAACCAAGAAAACTGGCAAAGCGCCAGATTTCACAAGACATGGATTTCCAGTCTGAGTGTGTTGTTTAAACTTTACATAGCTGACACCCTAGTGTCAGATATACATCTGGAGCTTGGAACCATCACATCAGGTTTTACAATGATTGCTAAGGACTATATGAGCAAAAGGCAGGGGTGGAGAGCTGTAAAGACCAAAAAGAGAGTTCACTACAAGCAACAACAACCGAGCTTAGGATGTAATCACTTAGCCATTGCCTCTGACCACAGTGGTAGGAGAGTCCTCTCCAGCTGAGTTAGTCTCTGAAGGTCATTAGAGATGTGTACCAATAAACATACACACTGCTATCAGATTAGCAGACAAAACAGTTTCCATAGCAACGATTGGACAAGAGAGTCTGCCTGCATTCAGCATTAATTTAAAATATATTTTTTTTTCCCTGAGTCTCCTTAGAGTCAGTTCTGTGAAACACAAGTGCTTGCGAGCTCTCTAATCTGCGGCAGCCTTTGAAAACCCATCCAATGTGTGTTGAAGCTGAGCCAATTAACGTTAAGAGAATTGGGTGAATTGCAGAGAAGCTGGCAAGACTGTGTTTACCAATTAGTTTTTTTATGATGCAAATGTTGCACACCATGCAGCAGGAATAAAAGCTAGCTATGCTGAATATGAAACTGTTAATTGCATTTTCGGAGACACAGCTACAAGGTGAAACTAATCATACACATGATAACTGAGTCTCACCACCTACAGTGCTTTGGTATTGCGCTTTCACTAATCTGTATTAAAACAGTCCATAAATCTTTTCAGGAAAGGAAAACACAGCACTTGGTATAACCTTCCAATTCTAAAGAAAGAAAGAAAAAGTGTAATGGGGGTGGGGAGTAACATAAAAATAATTTCCACATAAATCAGGTTAATAATGTGAACAAATGCCCTGGCTGAAGGCAGGGTTGTACTTTTGTGATTTATTTGCAGGGAAGGGTTAAATTATGCAAATTAGTGTTTTATTTTAAGGAACATCAGGACATCCTGAAACATACAATTAAGTCACAACAAAATACTTTGTATGTTCCCATTGAGAAGTAAGGGTCATGAGAATTAGTGACAATTTTTCCAGCTGGAAATAAGAAGAAAAGGTTTATTTTTAAATCAATGAAAAAGAAATGTGTTTACATTATTATCTCTTTTAGTAGCTTTCTAGCAGCTAGGAGCCTTCCTTTCTAAACTAGGGAAGAAAATAATAAAACCTCAATTACCTAGGCTAGGATTCCCCAAACTTTTGTGGAAAGGAGACATTTTTGACATTTGATCACAGGGAAGTAAGGAGAGTAGCAAGTATAGAGGGTTCTGTTCTCTTTTCAGATGGGAATTCTAGCAAATCTCAGAGACTAACACATAGCTTTTGAGATCTTCTCCATATCTAGATTGACTAATTGAGGACCCCTGAAATTTGATGTATAACATTCTCAAAAAGGCTAAAAACATGCAAGTTGCCTTAGCAAATTGAATAAGGAGTAAGAAATATCATGAGAACAGATGTAACCATTTGCACTGCAGAAAGCTAAGCAAGCCACACTGAGATCAAATTTTGTAATCCAGGCTGGGCACTGTGCTCTTGCTTGCACAGTTCTGCTTGCAAGTTCACACTAATCAGCTAACTAGACAGATAGAAGACAGAGGATTGATGTGCCTTAAGTAATCTGAACTTCATTTTTGTTGTAGTAATAAAAAATTGCCCTTGAATAACTACAGAAAGAAACTGGATTCACATGTCTAATTAGAAGCCAATTAGAAGTAAGGAACCTAGTATTGGAGTACTGGTAAAATGACAGTGCTTGTCTAAAGAAGACTATGGTCTGAATCTGACTGTACACACAAACTTGATTAGAACAAAGCAGTCAAGTGAACCCTAAGTGACTTGCTTTTGATATTGAAATTTATTTCACACTTAGAAGTGAAATTTTATTTCAGGAAATATCACTCAAAGAGTAACTGATTTATGTGTCTGTGGCTGTGTCTTGCTCTATGTATGTTTTCAAAGAAGCTATGTTAGCATCATACAGAATGGTATTTTGTCCACATTGCCCCAGTTTTCTAATTGAAAGTTTTGTTCATACAACGTAGAAGAAAAAAGAATGCACTGCTTCTTATTCCAGCAACTTTCTCATCCTAGAAATTCACTCCCTCCCTGTTTCTTTCTCACATTATAAGATAAGTCTGCCACTGTAATTTGTCCCTCTGGTTAGCTGGTTAGTTCCTTATGGAACTCCATTTTAAACCCATTACAATGTAAGCTACTTGAGGACAGGAATCACCTTTTTTTCAGCTTGCATTTGTATTTTCAGTGTTTAGTACAGGACCTGATACATAGTGCTTTATAAATGTTTACTGACTTAGAATAGGAACAGGTGCCTCACTAGAATATTATTCACTACAAAAGAGGACTGAGAATAAGCAAAACTGATTTTGATACCATTCCACAGGGCTTATTCATATTACCAAAAGAAATTTAGTGCATTAATTCACTGTTAACATAGTCTGAAGAGATGTCATTTTTTATAATAAGGACATAATAAAACATAAAGGTTCTGAATCATTTCTTTAGAGAAAACTGAGTTATTCTTAGAGAAGGCATTTCACATATATGGGCCTCAGTTTTTCATCTAAAAAAATAAGTGTATGAGTATGTATTATATTTGTGTCACTCTAAACCTAGAATTCAGGTCATTTTATTTTAATAGGATGAGATCAACAGTTGACATATATATTACATATCAAAGATTTCCAGAGTATTAGTTAAGCTAATGATACTTGTGTTTAGCTAGTTCACAGAATGGACATAAGATAACACAAGAAAAACAACTAGCTGACAGAATGCCCCAAAGTTACATAGGGAGTGGACACAAATGTCAATATGGTGAAAGAATAATCAAGATTTGCGTAATCATGCTGGACAACTTAATGTAGGCAGTTAATGGAGCAAGATAATATGCCTGTAAAACAGAGAGCCTAATTTGTTTTGTATTTATTTATTTTCTGGATTTTTACAGTGTCTTTCCTCCAAGAAACTCAGCCATGGGATGAGGAGAATACAAATTAAATTAATGAATTCTTACCTTATATACACACACATATATAAATTATCATGCATATGCATATACATACATGTAGATTCATACATATGCAAACACACACAGAAGGGCACTATATTCGGGTACTGAACAGTAAGAGATTATAGGAAGATTATAGAACATTAAAATAGTGAATCATGGTCTCCTGGCTATACCCAAAGGACTATCAAACTGCATCCTCTTAGATCCAGCAGTGTTTCTAGTGGGCCTGTATCCCAAAGAGATCATTAAAAAGGGAATAGGCTTCATGTGCAAAAATGTTTGGAACAGGCCTTTTTGTAGTGGCAAGAAACTGGAAATTGAGTGGATTCCCATCAGCTGGAGAATGACTGAATAAATTAAGATATTTGAATGGTGTGGAATATTATTGTTCTATAAGAAACAATCAGCAGGACGATTTCAGAAAGGACTAGAGAGACTTACATGAACTGATGCTGAGTGAAATGAGTAGAACCAAGAGAACATTATACACAGCAATAAGAAGATTATATGATGACCAATTCTTATGGACATGTTCTTTTCTTTTTCTTTTTTTTTTTTAATTCATTTTTCCAAATTATCCCCTCCCTCCCTCCACTCCCTCCCCCCGATGGCAGGTAATCCCATACATTTTACATGTGTTACAATATACCTAGATACAATATATGTGTGTAAATACCATTTTCTTGTTGCACATTAAGTATTAGCTTCCGAAGGTATAAGTAGCCTGGGTAGATAGACAGTAGTGCTAACAATTTACATTCACTTCCCAGTGTTCCTTCTCTGGGTGTAGTTGTTTCTGTCCATCATTGATCAACTGGAAGTGAGTTGGATCTTCTTTATGTTGAAGATTTCCACTTCCATCAGAATACATCCTCATACAATATTGTTGTTGAAGTGTATAGTGACCTTCTGATTCTGCTCATTTCACTCAGCAACAGTTGATGTAAGTCTCTCCAAGCCTCTCTGTATTCCTCCTGCTGCTCATTTCTTACAGAACAATAATATTCCATAACCTTCATATACCACAATTTACCCAACCATTCTCCAATTGATGGATATCCAGTTTCTAGCTACAACAAAAAGAGCTGCCACAAACATTTTGGCACATACAGGTCCCTTCCCACTCTTTAGTATTTCTTTGGGATATAATCCCAATAACAGCAAAGCTGGGTCAGGACATGTTCTTTTCAACAGCAAGGTGATTCAGGACAATTCCAATGGTCTTGTGATGGAGAATGCCTTCTGTACTCAGAGAGAGGACTATAGGGACTGAATGTGGATCACAACATAGTATTTTCACTTCTTTGTTGTTGTTGTTTGATTACATTTTGTTTTCTTTCTCATTTTTCCCTTTTTGACCTGATTTTTCTTGTGCAGCATGATAATTGTGGAAATATGTATGGAAGGACTGCATATGTTTAATTTATATTGCATTACTTACCATCTAGGGGAAGGGATGAAGGGAAGGGAGGAAGAAAAACATTTGGAACACAAGATTTTGTAAGGAGAAATGTTTAAAATTATCTATACATATGTTTTGAAAATAAAAAGCTTTAAAAAAAAGAATGGTATCCTGGAAAGAATGCTCCATTTGGAGTTGAAGAACTAGAATCCAAATATTGGCTCTATGACTTGCATTTTGTGTAATTTGAGTCAAGGTTAGTAGGTAGTATAGTAGATACAGCATTATTAGTCCTGGAATCAGAAAATCTGAATTCAAATATGGTTTCAGATATTTACTAACTGTGTGACCTTGGATAAGTTACTTAATACTATTTGCTTCAGTTTCCTCTTCTTTAACATGAGCAGGAGAAGGAAATGACAAACCACTCCAGTTTCTCTGCCAAGAAAAACCCCAAAGGAATAACAAAGAGTCAGATATGACTGAAAAATGACTGAACAAAAACAAGATTGAGCAAGTTACTGAAACTCTCTAGGCCTTAATGTAAAATGAAGAGGTTTTATAAAATGATCTCCAAGATACTTTTCATTTCTAGATCCTTGACTCTACGGTCCTATGAAGGTTACACCTATTTTGAGAGAGCCATAGTTGTGGATATCTGAGTCCTGAAATAACCTCCTCATAATATTTATACCTCTAATGCAGATAATAGATAAGATGTGATATTCATATATATATTCACACACACAGATACACATATATACATATATATGCATATACATGTAGACATAAAATATCTATGGCTTACAATTTACAAAGGAATATTATTATGGCCATCATATGAGATGTTATAGAAATACAATTATCTGCTTTTTACAAATGAGGAAATGGACTCAGAGGGATTCACTTATTTGCTTCTAGGCACATACTTAGTGCCAAAAGGAAATGAACCCAAGTTTTCTAACTACAAGTCTAATAGTCCAGTATTCCTTCCATTATTTCACACTTCTCTTTCTGTTACAATATGCATTCTATAAGAGCAGGAATTTCTGGTTTGTTTTGGACTTTATTTGTATTCCCAATATATAGCACAGTACCTGACATGTAGTAGGTACTTAATAAATTAATTTAAAAATGATTTTTGACTTGGATTCTTAGCTCACTTCTTTCTATCTTATATGTTCTTGACACTCGTATGGATTTATGCAACCATTTATGCGAATGTTAAACATTTCTTTGATAATCATCCTTTTCCCCTCTTTTTTAAAATGTATTTCATTACTGTAATTAAATTCTCTTTCCCATTCTAAAAATCATTTTTCCTCCACCATATTTCTACACTTCAAATTCTTGGAGACTCTTATATCCCTCCTTAGTCATTGCATAGCCAAGCCAAACATATTTAGTTCTTTTACTCTTTTCTCAAATAAATCCTTCCAGCCTCTTAATCATTTCCCTTGCTTTTCTCTGAATTCCCTCCAACTGTTGACATCTCTTGGCTTCTAAGGTTTTAAATGGCTGTATTTACTTTGTTAGAATACAGCAGGTATTAGGAAAGGGTTGGATGGAATTCAAGCTTCAGTAATTATAACGGATAACAAGTTTGAAAGCCTTGATTCAAAACTGCAAGTGAGAAAAAAAATGAAAAAAAAAACCATTAAGATAAGGACCAATGGACGATTACCCACTATTCTATTTGGTGACTCTAAAGACCACAAAGCAATGAACAACTGAACCTTTTTTGTCATTGTTTTGTTTTGTTTTGTTTCCATAGGTGATGGGCAGATTAAATAAAGCCTTGTTCTTTAAGATTCTTGAAGCATAGAGATGTAGGAAAATATAGGAAAATATTTTGGTAATTAATTATAGGAGATGTTATGGCTGTCATTTTATTTCACAGGTCATAAAATTGTAACTCAACATTACTTGTATGAGACAGTAACTAAGGAAAGATAAATTCACATAAATCTATAGGTAGGACTTCCCTTTGCAAAGTTACTTTAAGGAGACATCATCTTGGTCCATCGCCAGTCATCTTGATAATTTGCTATTGGACTCTAATGACCCTAACAGAGATTATGAGACAGATGATTTGGTACAACTCTGACTCATTTATATCCGATTCACTCATAAGTCAAGATATTACTTTCATGATGCCTTTGGCCCTCTTTGAAAAAAAAAGAATGAGCAACAAAAATTCTTCACTCTTCAGACTTGTATCTAGCACAAGTATATTCTTTTATAATTATCTAAACATGGGTCTAGATGTAGTCTGATGGTTTTATAAGGGATGTGGTTTATAGATGATATTATCTCACAGAGAATTTAAACTGAGAGGGAGTGATTGGAAGTAGAGACAAGATTGATGGGACTAACTACAGTTTGGCTTCCCTCTCTCCAATGATGACTGAATAATTTCTAGACTGCTTTTCTATTTAATTGAGTGTTGATTGTCACAGTTTCAAGCAAGAATTTTGGAACCACAAGTCATAGAAATCGCAAAATGTTAGGGTTGAAAGAATCTTTAGTGATCATCTAATTCATCTCAATTTAGAGATGTATAAACAAAGCCCAGTAGAAGTTATTCATCTAATTAGATGTCTAATATAATTGATAAATCTAACCTAGCACTCCACATCATTTAATAACAGTTAAATCAGAATTTTGAATTCTTGAGGCCACACAAAATAAACAAGAAAAAGTGGATTGGGCCATAATCTCCTGACTCTTAAGCTAGTCTTCTTTCTATAACAATGCACTATCATGAGCAAATATCATTGTGGCCATCATGCTACCACCAAAGGAAGAAACAAATAACAAAGAAAGCATAAAAGAATCAATTTCATGCTAAAAAACTATACATGTGGCATAGTATATATGTCCAAATTAGATTAGATGTGCTTTTCAGGGATCTTTATTAAAGTAGAGAATCTCATTCCTTAGAATATTTGATTTCCTTGCAATTAATAAAAAAGGAAATATTTCTGAATTTTTTGGAGGAATGGATTCAAAATTCATATGTATGCTCCTGAACTCAATATGATTCTAATCCTCTACTCAAGAAAGCAAAATCCTATTTTCTAAAGGTCTTCTTGATTCTGTAGAATGAGCAATTATTCACCAAGGCAGAAATTTTTTACTTAAATTTCATTATTGCATTTTTCATTCCATCAGATATATTAGAGAGTAGAGTCCTTAATCTGATGTGACATGGACAGAACTGATTCTGAGTTTCCTCTCCACTCTTAGTTTGTAATTTCCTCAGCTCATTTACTGAAGCAGTACTAGGGGCAGTTCATAAGAGGAGAGTATCAAAATAAAGTTAATAGCATTTAACACAATAAGTCAGAGTTTTTACAGTACTAGGAATAAAAATATGAAAAAGTTAAAGGAGAGCAAGAATGAAAGAGCGAGAGAGCAAGAGAGTGAGAGTGCAAGAAAGAACGAGAGAGAGAGAGAGAGAGAGAGAGAGAGAGAGAGAGAGAGAGAGAAAGAGAGAGAGAGAGAGAGAGAATTCTTTCCCTCAAAGGGTTTACATTATAACTGAGGAAGAGGACCAAGAAAAAAAAATCTGAAAAACAGGAAAGGAAAAAGAGAGGCACCTATGTAGGTGGTAAAACCAGGAGAATGAAGGATGGCTTATCTGGACCTTTCCTTAAAATATAGGTTCCAGGAATAAGAGCAGGGCACTTTCACTCATTTTGGTTCAGCTTTAGAAAGGCACAGGGGGCAAAAGAGCCCCATGTGTACTCTGGAATGCTATATACCCAGTGTTTTCAACAATATCAGTAAGCCTTATTGAACATTTACTGAATGAATATAACCTCTGTGCTCTTGGGAGATATAAAAGAAAGAGTAGGTATCTTTCAAGAAGCTTACAACCATAAACAAAAGTTCTTTACATTATATCTCTTTGGAACACATCCATCTACAAAATAGATTCATAGAAATGAACTCCAGAGTTCACTTCTATAAAATAGAGTCCATGAATGTTGGGCTCCATATCTAGGATACAGTAGTTATATAATCTTCTTTAGTATCTATGAAGAATATAAACATTCCCAGAACCTAAGACTAGTTATTCATGACAAAAGAATTAAGACCATGGTCCCCAAACACATAATGATATGGAGCAGCAGGTGTTCAATATACTGAAACAAAAGACTTTTCCTTTTGTGATTTTCAATGCTTGCATAGGATATGTCAAATGCATAGTAGTCAAACATCCTGTGTGCCAGTTAATGTAAGAACCTAGCAAAGATAATTATCTCAAGGCATCCACAGACCTATCTGTCCTTTTATTGTTGGCTATCACCGAACTTCCAGCTTAACCTACACTCTGATGTTCCATTATGGCACCCAGGAATATGTAATTCCCATGTGAATATCATTAAATAAAGATGAGTCAAATGTCCCTGCACTCTTCTGTTTCAAGAGATAAAAACTGCTTCAACCTCAATAACCCTGTTCTCTTTAATTATTTTTTCTCACATTTCTATTTTCAGCCTCTATAGTCATCTGTCATATTATTGTTTTCCTTTTTCTAGTGTTACCTATTTTCATTAGGAATTATAGCTCTACTTTATGCAGACATATATATATATATATATATATAATACACAAATATATATGATATATATTATATATTACATGTTATAATACATTTACAACAATATAACATAATAATAGCATAATATATCTATAATAATACATTCTACCTATATTTACACATGTTTGTGTGTACATGGACATACATTTCCATAAAAAGGCTGAATTTGAATCCAAAACTTTGAGATTCCAACAAATTTTCATTTATATCTTTTGAATTTATATCTCATGTTCCTCAAATTTTTCTTCCCCTCTCCTCCTATGGAATATTCCTTTACAACAATGAATAATAAAAGAGAGGAAAAAGAAACTTTCTATTTCAAATAATTGGATTTTTGCTAATTAGGTACTAAACTTTGTTCTTTTTCAGTTGCTGATGTCCTTCAATCATTCTTAGTGCCTTCTGAATTTAGCAACCTGAAGGAAGTCCTAATAATTCTGGCTTAAATTAGGCATGACATACATACACACACACACACCTATATCTATATTATAAATTCTTCTCAAAAAATGGTCCTATTTTCTCCATCTTCTATATATACTATAGTATTTCAGAAAATACTATGTACTTAATAGATTTAAAATAAAACCTTATCAAATATTATTGAATGAATGAAACCAAACAGCATCTTAGGCCTGGTAGCTTGGGGAAAAATAAATTTAATATTTTAGAATCCTTATAAAGAAAAAGCATAAAATATATTTGGGTCTTGGATAGAGAAATGAACATTCTGGTGTTTCCCTCTTTTTTAAATGGACATTAAAGTCTTCAACTTCTATCAAGATAATTTGGAGAAACTAGCAAGGACTCTTTGTTTCAGGGCCTCTTCTAGGATTGGATGGGCAGCCTGGGTGCAATGATTGCTATTCCATAAATGGGATAGGAAAATGCTTGTATAATAGTTTTTTCTTTTTGTTTTGTTTTTTGTTTTTTTGTTTTTTGTTTTTTTATTAAACTTAAACAGAGAAAGAAAAGCTCTGTACTTCTTTGGTACTGACTGACCTTTGAATATGACAATGTCCCATACTTCAAAAGCACAGATGAGAAGAACATCATTTCAGAATAAGTTGGAGTTGCTACTTCCCACATCAGGGAGAGAGGAAGAAATTGGCTTACCATATGGCAATTAGGTCACAATTTAGAGCAATGCTGTAACTGGCCACAATCCTACTCATAAAATGGTGACATGTCACCTCATCACATTATAGCTGAAAGTGAGAACCTGAATTTTGGTGGAGAAAAAAACTAGATCTGTATCCTTAGAGTATGCTAAACTGACTTGTGACCTTTATATTTTCATGTTAAGATTCCTCACTATAATCATTATAATTTCTATTTTAAGGGTTTCCCAAACCATGTGTTACCTATATTTTCCCCTGGCCTTTCTCTCCTTCTTTTCCCTTCCCATATCTCTCCTCTCTTTCCATCCTTTCCTCCCACTCCTTTTTCTTTCCTCTAGTTTTCACTCTTTCTTCTCCCTTTTTTCCTATTGTCATCCTTCCCCTCAGAGAATAGTGTTTTTTCTAAAGTTTTTACAGTATTATACATACAGTATTATATATACATTATATTATTTTAGTAATATTATATTATATTTAGTAACATTAAATGAAATATTTAAGACTGTAAATTGTGCAGTTCTATTCTTTTCTTTACCTAATAGATTTTCTGGAATGCAACTTATTCTGTGCTAGTGCTATACAAACTTTATACAAACTAGGATTCAAATAACATCACTTAAGCTTAGTAAATATAATATCTATACATAAAGATGTATTATAAATATGTTTATATATAAGCATATTTATAATATCCATACAATAGAAATATATGCTTACATATAACATTACATATATATAAATGAATATATGTATATGTGTGTTTTATCTTATACAAACACAGAAAACCTCTTTGGGGAATATGGCTAGGTATATCTATATTTCTCTATTCAGCTAATGAGCAGAATATCTACAAATAAGAAAAGGAGGAAAGGCTCAAATTATAGAACTGAAAATAATCAAAACCCTTCTAAAGGAACCCGGCATGTTGTGAGAAGGCTTTGTGTCATAATTGACACAAAGATCAGGAAGCAAATGCTAAGAAAAGAATCAAGTCATGCTCCCAAAGCTAGGCCTTATGGATTAACAAGCTAGAACAGCCAATTTAAATCCAGAGCGGGATTTGCTCTTCAGTTTATTTTCCATTGTCTGGGTTTTATTTTCACTTTCAATTCCTTTTGTAATAGAGGTAGCAGTTTTTATTGACAATTAATAGGCAGCTTCAAAGGCGGCAGCAATGCAGAAGGGAAGCAGCCTTCTTGAAGGACCTCTTGGCTGCCTAAAAAACATGTAACTGTTTGAGTATGCTATCGGCACAGCAGGCCGTGGGCCGTCACAGCGGTACACAGATATCGATTTAGATAGAAACCAGAGGGCTGGGGAAGATAGAAAGGGCACAGTGGGCTTTCAGATACTTATGGATTATTTAGCTTTCATGGTTTCATCTGAACTTAGTGCCTATTTAGGTAAAATTGTAGAATGGCTGTCAATACAGTGACCATCAAATTAATTTGGAATTAAAGAGTCAGGGGCCATGGAACTTATCTGTGCTTGGAGTTCATGGGGAAAGAGTCTGGTATGATCCATGAGGCATCTTTGGCAGGCTGGTGTATGCTGGAAAACAAGTGAAGTCTTAGAAAGAGTCGGTGGGGCTGGTAAGTCCTGAGGTGTTTCTGCTAGATAGATTAATCAGACATGGGTTTTGGGAAATGTTCCCTGAAAGATTAGATCATTGGATATTCTGAAAGATTGTTAATACACTAACTCAGGATCCTACAGATGTATGAAGAGTTTTAGGGAAATGAAATTAATTGGAATTTGAGGTTCCCTGAAAAGCAAGGGAGTCTGGGAAGAAGAAAAAAAAAACCCAACAGAATATGGGGCTTTATCTGCCCTGTTAGGCAGAAGTAATAAAGACAATTAAGCTCTTTAGTATTTCATTTCTTGTATTTTGTCTTTCCTTAAATTGTGTCTTTAAAAAAAAATAAACAAACCTCCATCAAGATAAAATTCAACATAATGGTCCCATTTCAAATCTAGTTACTGTCATGGGAATTGGACATGTGGTGTGGCATGGAGAGACAAAGGGTCATTAGACTCTCTTATTTATAAGCCTTTTCAAAATCCTCTCCAAAACCTTGAACAGAATAATTTCAGCTACAAAATGGGAAATTCAGTTTGTCAATGACATGGCAAAGGTGTCATGGGAAAAGCTCAACCATTTGCTCTAATGGTAGGGAACAGAGGAAAATATAATTCATATGGTGAGTAATCCTCAAATCAAATACTTTTGATTTTTAAATATATCAATGTAGTTTAAAGGTTCTTAATCTGGCATCCACAGACTTTCCCTTCCTTCCCCCTTAGGAGTTCATAGATAGATTTCAGAAAGACCATTAATTTGAGTAGGAAAAAATAGTTTCACTCATTTTGGATATTTAGCATTTCCTGTAAAAAAATTAAAAAATATCATTCTGAAAGGGATCCATGGGCTTCATTGAATTGGTCCATGACACATGCAAGAAAAAGTAAGAATTGGAAGTTATATTTTAATAAGCTTCACTTGATCCTCCAGGAAAATAAAACCAAACCAAAACAAATGCTTTTCAGCTTCTTCCCTTTGTTGTAGAGGAAGTTCAACCTAAGTTCAACAACTTTTCCTGGAAGAATGTGTGGTCTGAATTACTACAGGTTGTCATGCAAACCTGCTTCATGAATTCATGAAGCATCAGAGTGTAACAGAAGGAAAAGGGGGAACCTCCTTTTGTGTACAGAGCATGGTCTCTCCCAGTTTCCTACTTCTAGTGACCTACCAAGTCAGATCACATTTCACAAAGATGATAGAATGGAAACTTCTTAAAGACAAGCACTGTTTCTTATTTTGTTTTTCTTTCTTTTTGTCTTTCTATTTCCAGCATGTAGCACAATGCCCCGAGAAGTGTTTAATAGACACTTGTTAAGTGATTGATGCACTGCATAGTCACTGGTAGGAAAATCAAAAATGCTATCTCTCTTCCCATTGCCCAAAAATGAAGGGCTGACCTTATATTCCTTGTGCCAATTGTAGCACTTCTGAAACATTATTTGGAGGCTGCCAAGCTCCTCCTGTAATTTATGAAGCTTACATTCTCTGTCTTCCATGTTATAACAAATTGATGAGCAATGATGCCAAATTATTCATTTTAAAATAGGAGATCATGGAAGAGTCACAGTGGAATTTAAAGTAAGGTCATAGGATTTAAAGCTGGAAGGGGATGTAGAGTTCATCCAGGTTTAAGCTAACTCCCTTATTTCACAGAGGAGTATGCTATGTGATCTGCAAAAATGAAGTGATTTATTCACTCTATTAGTTGTTGACTTGACTTGAACCTTGGGATTCCTGATTCCCAATCTAGTACTCTTACTATTGTACTATGTTGGCCATCTTAACTCTTACTCATATTTTTAATTTTTGGTATTGTTTTTCTTCAGTGCTCTAATATGTGACCATTAAGATAACACATTTCCTCTTCCTCCTCCTTCCTCCTTTTCCTCCTCCTCTTTCTTCTTCTTCTTCTTCTTCTTCTTCTTCTTCTTCTTCTTCTTCTTCTTCTTCTTCTTCTTCTTCTTCTTCTTCTTCTTCTTCTTCTTCTTCTTCTTTCTTCTTCTTCTTCTTCTCCTTCTCCTTCTCCTTCTCCTTCTCCTTCTCCTTCTCCTTCTCCTTCTCCTCCTTCTCCTTCTCCTTCTCCTCCTTCTCCTTCTCCTTCTTCTTCTTCATCCTCCCCCTCTTCCTTTTCTTCCTCCTCTTCCTCACTGCTTACATTTATATATCACTTAGTCTATATACCAGCCACTATGCTGTCTTTTACATATATTGTGTTATTTGATCCTTATAACAACCTGGGAGCTAGATGCTATTATTATCCTCTTTTTAAAGGTGAGGAAACTGAGGAACAGATTAAGTGACTAGCCCAGGTTCCCACTGCTAGTTAATGTCTGAGGACAGATTTGAATATAGGACTTTCTGACTCTGAGCCCAATTCTCTACCCACTGCACCACCTAGCCGCAGCCATGATTGTAAAGACTACTTTCCCTGATCTTTTAATGAGCAAAACCATCACTTGACAGACAACAAATGTTTGGTTGTTTTTTTTTTTTTTTTTCTTTTTCTTTCATTTTCTTGCAGAAGCACAAATCAGATCATTCTTTTTAAGGGCAAATGTACTTGACACTAAAATGAAATCAGATTTGCACCATTCCAGATGAATTCAGGTCATAGACATTCTCATCATTTAGAAAATTATATATCACAATCCTTACATGCATATGAATACACATCTTGGTTTGGGAGAAAAGACGACTAACTGCCAACAATTTGAAAACTTATTCATCTGTGTTAATAAATTATGATTTGTCTTAAATATGAATTGTTGTGATAAAGGGCTTGCCAATAAGCCAGAAAGACCTGGGTTCAAGTCCTAACTCTTATATGAATTGACTTTATGACCTCCAGCAAATTGCTTAATCTCTTAATCCTCTAAGATAAACTTTCTAAGATTTTGAGTCACTCTGAAGGTATTGACCTACATTATAACTCCAGAAGTTCCCTATATCATCAAAATTATAGGTAGAATGCCTAGTCTTAGAATTTTAAAAATGGTATCAAAAAACTTTTTTTTGGGGGGTGGCAGGAGGAGGTTTTTGGCAATGCTCAATATATACATCATTGGATATATATTTTGGGCAGAGGAATGTCAGAAATACTCTGCCAGAGAGTCTCAAAAGAGTTTGGCTCTAAATATTTAGTTTTTGCTGAGAATAAAGTTTCACAAGCAATTAGAAACTTAGAAAACAGTGCTTGTGGGGGTAATTATGGATGAAGGACAGTTTCGAGGTTGAATTTGCATTTTCTCTCCATTCCAGATGTGATAATATCCACTGCAAACAAACTGGCCTGCAAAGCTTGCAATTGAGTTTCCAGGTCAGGTCAATATTCTCTGGACATTTTGATGGCTAAAAACACCGGAGAACAGATGCCTTCACAGGATTTTTCCTCAAATCTCCTGAGATCAACTTCAGCTAGAGCAGCTTTTTGAATGACAGTCAGTCAGCAAAAACAAAAGAGAGGGAAGAGGAGGTGAGAAGCATGAGTGAGGGGAGAAGGGAGTAGGAGAAAGAAGAGGAAGAATAAGGCAACTATGGTCTACTATTCACTACTCCTCCTACCACCATGCCCTGACATTTCCTCAAAAATGGATAAATATACTGAAAGCTCATGAATAGACAAAGGAGATGGAAGAAAAAAGATGAAGAAAAAAAGAGTCACATATAAGCAGAAAATCCAGAAGACCTGAAAATTTTGTAGATAATATGAAAAATCAGTAAAAATTGACCAAAAAGGGAAACAAATTTGATCACAGCCAATGAAAAAAGGATGAAGTATCATATCTACCAACATACATGTCACACTAAACTAAACATAGCATAAATAAGAATATTTTGAGTCAGTGATAGATACTTCATGCTGGGAATAGGCTTTTTATTTCACTAGTACTGCCCAACTGGACTGTCAAGATTCAGAGGGTATCTAATCCCTGAGTGATACTTGACTGTGGCTAATTTTGACTATGGCTAATTCATTCATTCATTAAGAAATTTGTTAAATATTGGTTTATAGCAGGCTTGCTACACAGTAGGAAATAGCCCCTTCTCCTCAAAGCAACATTATAATAATAATTCCTTATATTTAGCAGATTTAGGCTTAACATATAGGAGAACATTCTAATAACTGTTTGGAAACAAGACATTTTTAAATTCTATAGAGATATCAAATAATTGACAGAACAAAAGAACTGGGAAGAGATTGAAGCAGAATATGGCCCAGATTCCTACTACATATCAGTGATCAAGAGTATGTGTTTAAAAAAAAAAAGGAACCTAGTAATTTAGCAGGAAGAAATAAATATGACTTCCTATGACATGATATTGATAGTTAAAGTCAGCAACAGGGATGCGTGTGTATTTATATATATACACATATGTATAAATATACACATACATATATACACATACACATACAGACTAAAATAAACATTTAAAAACAGAAGGAAAACAAGGGTAGGACAAAAACGGAGACTCATGTGAAAATTCTAAGAAAAACAATAAATAACTGAATGAAAATCAAGGGAGACAGAAGCAAAAGCAGTGTCATTGTGAGAGTGGACTACAGACCTTCTAGTCAGATGAAAGTAATGCATGATGGGTTGAAGGTTCAAAGAACAAAGTTAGCACAGAGGCAAAATATAGTAATATAGGTTATCTAAACTATTCATGCAGGGGTTTTTTATCTTTGTATTCCTGTCACCCCGCACAGTACCTGAAATTGAATCGGGCTTGCTGGAGTTCTCATTTCATGAGAGAAAATATACCATGATGATTCAATATCCTCAAAAGAAAGATGGATGGAAAAGGCATGGATAGCTCAAGGAACTACAAGCAGATAACTCAGACTGACTGAAATTAGATAGTGAAACTAACCTAGAGAAATGGAAGTGATAGAAATGATGAGAATAGGTATGATTTAGTGAGCTATGATCCCCATTTTCTTTTCAGAGTACCAACCCCCTTCATTTAACAAATGCAGCAGTTGAGGTTTAGGAAAGTGAAGCTCTTTCTCAGGTGGGCTGAAAGCAATCATCAAGATCTCTTCCCACTTCTCCCCAAAAGAAGTATGATTATTCTAGCCAATTAAAATGAACTCTATATAGACTTCCTCTTCATGTACTCTTAGCCCTCTGACACTGTCCTTCATACTCCTGGGAGCTTCCTCTCCTCCACCACTGATACCCTTCCTACATTTGGCAGAGAAAATGTGACACTTGTTTTTCTACATAATTTCTTCCCTGGTGAAGTGCTGTGTTTTCCAGAAAAGAAAGGATTCACTCTGATGAGTTCATAAGTTAAAATCCAATTTAATTTAGCAAACAACGATTTATCATCCGCTCTATATAAGGTGTTGAAGTAACAGGTCAAAAGATGAATAAGAAAATCACTTTCCTGAAGGAACACATAATAATTATAATGACAATAACCACCATCACCATCACCACCACAGCAACTCAGGCTTATATTGCCCTTTACATTTCATCAAACGATCTTCATTATCATCCAGCAAGTTTATAGATTATTGAAATGAAAAAAGATGACCTTTAAATCCTTTCTACCTCTAGCTTCAGGATCCCTATCGTGTCTAGGCTGTGCATTTTTAAATAGTAATATTTAAAATGATAATAACTTTATTAATAATGTCACTAACACTTATATAGCACATTAAAGTTGCATAAAACTTTACATGTGTTCATTCTCACATATTAACAATTGATCTTCTATATCAACAACATGCAAATTTTTGAATAATCCTCACAACAATGCGAGGTAGGTACTAGTCTCATCTTCAAATTTACAAATTAGGAAACTGAGGCAGACATCTTTTTTTTTAAGTCTCTTATCTAGGATGACACAGGTATTATCTATGGCTGGATTTGAACTCAGGTCTCCTGTACCACTTAACTGCTTTTTTATGTAAAATACCACACAAATTAATTTGCCACATGGGTTAGAGAAAACTGATTGGACATGTCCTGTTCTATGCCCAGAAGGCCAACTAGGCAAGCTCTGTAACACATATTTAGGGGATTAAAAGATGAATCTTATGTGCATGATAACTGCTGAGAAAATGGAGATTCTCACTGCCTAAGGGCAGAGGTGAATCCATCAAATACATTTTGACATGGGCCACAATTAGGATGAAATGATCAGCACCCTTAAGATTCTTTGCATCACTTTGTCCAATTCTCTTCCTGGGAATCACTGCCTTTCCGTGCTGCTACTTCTGAATAGAAAACAGAAAGGAGTGAATCATAGCACAGAATATTACTGGGTGATATTAATGTTCCTATGGAACAACAATCAGTGAATGATCAGTTGTTAATTTATCCAGTCAGAGAATCTGGAAGGCTAACAAATATAATGCAACAATTTGATTAATGAGACTACAGCATTTCATCTTCAATGTTTCTCGACTCTTGCGAGGTTATCCAAAATTTCAAAACCACCCTGGCAGCTGTTCTAGAGGACAATGAATGCTCAGACAGCCTGCTTTCATCCTACAGTGATAGAAACATCAATGCCAAGATATTAATTTTACAGTGGACCTGTCGGAAATTTCCTTGCACTGCAGGATTCACTATGTTCACTTTTTTTTTTTTTTTTTTTTTTTTAAAGAAGGGTTGGGGAGGCTCAATTTGTTTGTAGGGTATGGGTAACCCAAAAAAACATAGAACGATAACCAATTCAAACATAGAAAGACCAACTAAAGAGATGCAGTATTTGAGCAGCTGACCTAAGAGCAAGGGGAGATGTTCTTTGTATGTCTATACAGAATAGTTTGCAAAAGAGCCGGTATTTGGGAGATAGAGGCAGTGGATCTTTAAGGATTTTGCTGTTTATTACTAAACATTACTGTAGTTATACATTTATTCTTAAGAGGAAATTTTTTTTAAAAAATAATGTTTATATAGGAGTTGGAAAATTGTCTAAAATCTGATTGGTCCGACTTTAGAGAAATTTAGATGAAGGGCGAGCAGAGGATAATTTTCTAAGACTGGTACTCATACATTCACACATACCTTTCAAATAGTATTTTAATCTTTGTTGGAGGTGACTACTCATTTGTTTAAAAAAAAAGAAAAAAGAAAAAAAAAGGTTAAGAGCCACTAAATAAAGATGACAGATAGAGTCAGAAAATAATTCAAATTATCCAGGAAAAAGAAAAGTAGGTAGAAAACAAAAGATGAGGCTGTTTACAGGAACAATATTGAAAATGTATTAATTATAGCCAGAGTAAAACTACAAAAGAGAAGGGCTGCTTTGAAGGCAGAAAGCTCTGAATGCCACAGGAAGCTTTGAAGTTTTTCAGTTTCCTTTGTTTCTTACTCATAATACATGAGGACACTATGGAGCAGCTAAGCTTTAACTGCTCAAGGGACCTTTTCCTGTTTGTTACCCCATTAATGAGAAACAAGACCCAGCATTTCTACTGCTGCCTGGCTAGTGGATTCCTGGCCGTGGTGCTCAGGGTTGCTAGGCAAATAGGGCAACTCCCCTTTCTGGAAGGAAGGCAGGCTAAACTCCGAGAGCCCCTCTTCTCGCTCCCCTCCACCCTCTGCCAGCCAGCTTCCCTATTTTATGGTCTGAATTAAACAATGAGGGTCAGGCAGCGTGGCTTTCACATTTCAATTACTGCCTCATTTTCTACAATTATTGCTTGGCCTGGGAGCACAAAGATGTCCTCTCTGAGGAGCAAAGAGCGGGATGAAGTGGGTAGATTTTTGCATGCAAGTTCCTTCTGATTTCTCTCAAGCGCCACTTCAGAGATGGCCCAGGCTCCCCTGCCCCTCCTTTCACTCTCCTCCTTGTAACTCCTTAAGAGCAAAGAGCAAGCTCACTGAAAGGTCTGTGGTCTGCTCATTCATCAGGGAACAAATGTGGTCAATGATACCGCCCATGCATCCCGAAATTAAACAGGCCCTTTATTAATTCTAATGGAGTGGCCCAGGCAGCCACAAGATGCCATCTCAGTGAAAACACCTGAGCCCTCACCTTCCCTCCTTCCCCCAACTTATTAGAGCTCTACACTTTTCAATAACTTTGCATTTATTTTATATGTATTTTGCATTCGCTTAACAGAATATCTGTTTTCCCCCTGGTAAAATGTAAGTTCTTTGAAGGCAGGGACAATAATCTATAATGGTCATATATCTTCCTCAGTCCTCTTGTGATTTGGACAGAATGACAAATAGAAGACAAAGTACTTTGGTTCAATTAAAACTTGGGCTCTTTTATCCAATTGTTTCAATATGCATGTGCAGAGTTCACACAGCAAGCTTCATTTTATCTATACTATAAGAGACTGTATCTATGCATTAAAAAGTTCTTTGAAATTCTCAGGGACTAAAGCAACTTGACCAATAAAAAGGCTAAATATTTGATAGACAAAAGGGAAGCTTGTACACATTGTTTTTTAAAAATTTATAATCAATTTCTAAGCAATATCCCAACAAATATCTATAGTCTTTAGGAATTCATCTTCATTAGTTTATTAATCTGTAATTTGGTCATGGTTGGTATTCCTTTCACTGACACATATAGTAATCCCTCTACCACTTAGTTGATGATCCTTGAGAATATCTCAAGCTGAAAAATTCATGGTCAACCAATCTCTCTAGTTCTTCAACTCTGACAAATTTTTTTTCTGTCTGTCATATGCCTATACACACACATATACACACACACATATATATGTATGCATATATTTATACATGCATATACATACTACATACATAGAAATATATATATACATACATATATATACATATATATGTACACACTCTTTCTCTTTCTATCTCTCAATCACTATGATATATAGAAGAAAACACCCAAGAAAGGGCTAACTTAAAAATCTTTAGCTACCTGGTCTTTTCAGAATCTAAAACAACTGAATCTGGTCTAGAATTTAAGACCACAATGGCCACTCACATTGCAACTTTTGACAATGTTGTCCTTTCCTTCCTCCTGGATTTGCACACTGCTGCTCATCTGATTATTCTCCTGCCTCTCCTGACCACTCATCCTCAGTTTCCTTCTTTCTAATCATCATCCATATACATTCCTATGGTACTTGTCTGTCATTGTCATTCTCTATGGACTCTCCAGTAATATTGGTTTCCATATGTTTAATTATCATCCCTATGTAGACGACTTTTAAATCTTTATTCAAGAAACAGCTTGGCAAAATGGTCAGAGTTGAATTTGGAGTCAGTAGGACCCATATTCAATTTTTTAATCTGATGCTAATCAGCTTTGGACCTCAATTTACTCATCTGAAAAATGAAGAGGCTGGATTCAATGAATCAAACACAGTTTCTTTCAATTCTAAATTGATGATCCTTTAGATCCAGCTTTAGTTGTTCTCCTGAACTCCAATAATAATTATACTCTGTATTGCCAATTGCCCAGCACAGAGGGCAAATGCAATCAGAAACAAATTAAAATATTATCGGGAAATGGCCAACAAAATAAAAATACAGCAAAATATAGGTAACATTGCATTCTAAAACTAAGGCAATATGAGGTCTGCAGGGATCATTGTGTATGGATTAGAGGCCCCTCTTGTCTGTTAGTAAGTAAATATTTATTAAGCACTTTCTAGGCATTGTGAATACAGCTTTGAGTATAAAAAAGGTTCCTCCCTTCAAGGAACTTACAACCTAACAGGGGAAGACAACACAAGAAAGGATGCTGATATGGGAAGAGATAAGGGGAAATAAGGTGCCAAGCTCAGGGGAATGACAGAGCAGGCCAACAAAGCCCAAAGTGTCTTTGATGGGAAATGAAGAAAAAACTATTGAGCCCCTTTCTACAAAGCCCATACCCCTGCCTCTAAGCCTCCAGAGCAGAGGGCACTGAAGAGAAATGAATATCCTATATTTTTAGGATATTGAAGAATAGTGAGATTTATCAATGATGAGTTTCCTGGGGAAAGATGGAATGACAGAAAGGTCTAAAAATATAGCAGCTGGTGGGAAACAGCAGCAGTATTGACCTAGTGTATATCTCTACTTTGATTCCCTGAAGGCATCTCAAACTCAACATGCTCCAGATGCCCAAATTTCCAAAATTCCCCATTTTTGCTGATTACATCATGATATTTCTGTTCACAAAGGTTTGAAAACATCAAGTCAAGCTTTTACCTTCTCTTTCTCTTCACTGCCATAGCCAAGAAGTTGCCAAATCTTGGTAGGGCATAGATACATATACATATATACATATACATTTATTCACATATATACATGTATGTGTTTATGCATGCATGTATGAATGAATTATATACATATATAAATATATATATATACACGCATACACACTTACAAATATTCCACAATATTGCTTACGTCTGTCTCCTTTGCCTTTCTGCTCACACAGTTTCTACCCTAGTTGAGGCTCCCATCAGTGCCAGTAGTAGCCTCTAATTTATCTTCCATAGAACTGTCAAAATGACATCCTAAAAGTACAGGTCCAGTCATGTTATTCTCCTGCTCCAGGAGATTCAGGGGCTCCCTGCTGCCTCTTAGACAATTCAAAAACTCTTTTCTTTATTGTTTAAAGCTCAATTGGCACCTTCTACTTAAGACTTTTCTGAAGCAGTGCCCATCCTACTTGTTAATATTTTCACCCTGTGAAATTATCATTGCATTTACTTTGTATAGATTTTGCATTCACTTCTCAATGTATATGCTTTCTCTCTCACTTCTACCGTTCTCCCTCACCACCATTCCCCAAGGCAGGGACAATTTAAAATTTATCTTTAGATTCCAGCTCTTAGCTTAGCTCCTTATATATAGTAAGTATTTAATATGTGCTGATTAAATTGACAGGGTGACTAGATAGTACAATAGAGTGACAGGCCTATAATGAGGAAGACTCATATCTATAAGTTCAAATATGGCCTCAGATACTTAGTGGCTTAATTCTGTTTGCCTCAGTTTCCCCAGCTGGAAAAGCAAATGCAAGCAAGCCATTCCAGTATCCCTAAAAAGAAAATACTCAATGAGATCATAGAGAGTTATTCAGGACTAAAAAGTGACTCAACAAAGATGACAAAGTGAAATTGAATTGATATGGAAATGAAAGATTCTCTTTTATGCGCCTTTAATAGTGAAGGAAAAAAATTTCTCTTCTATAGTCTGAAAAGAATGTTAGATTACCTTAAAACAATTCATTTGGGCTTACTTCCCTGAAAGTTCAGTCCGGCAATAACCTTTCTTAAATATTTACTACTTGTGAAGCACTATGATAAGCACTGGTGTTCAAAATCCTATTATCAAAAAGTTTACATTCTAATTGGGGAAACAATACATATACAACTCAACACAGGTAAGATATCTCAGATTAGAAGTACACAAAGCTAAGGAAAGGCCTTTTGCAAAAGGTGAGATTTAAGTTGAATCCTAAAGGAAGCCAAAGAATAAGCCAGGAGAGATGAGAAGAAAGACTGTCTTGGCCATGGAAAAAAGTCAATACAACGGCAGGGAGAGAGGAGGAATGTTATTTGAATGGAACAACAAGTAGGCTGTTTCTACTTGCTTTATCAAGGAAGCAAAGAAAATTCTGCCTTGGTTACATGAAATGAAGTTAAAACTATCCCAATCAGATTGAGGCAATAAACAACCAAACAGAAAGAATGGGGGCTTGGGGGGAGAAAAAATTTGTATCTATGACAGAAGGTTCAATTCTGATTGTTATGCCTTAACAAAACTAATACTAAATGAGTATAAATAAAATAAACAAGGAGATGAGGAGGCAATCATGTGATTTAGACTAAAATTATTAAGAATTTCTTTTCTACAAAGAGAAAAACTAAGAAGATGTATGATCAAAGTTTAGAAATTTATTCATTGTACAAACTGGTTAAATATGGACCCCCCATAATTCATATATAGTAAAAACTTAAAAGTATAATTAGAATGAGTTAAAAATAAGAAAAAAAAGTTTTCACAAGATGTCAACTTATAAAAGTCTAAGAAAACAGATCCGAACTTTAAAAATATTTTAAAAGGAATGCATGAATTAATTGGTAATCGATAAAGAGTTCATAAAATTGTTTATGTTAAAGACACTTGCATCCTTTGATAGCAGGGGATACAGCCTACTGGTTCTTTCTATAAAATCCAACCCTAGGTACTACTGGCAAAAACAGGATATTGGGTTTAATAGAACATGGGGCTGCCCCGGAAAGGCAATCTTGTGCTCTTATGTACCCAAGAAGAGACAAAGAAACAGGTTATGACTCTTTATGTGTCTTCAGGGGTGAAGGGAAAATATTCTTCTGTAGTGTAAAAAGAGCCACAGTTGTTAAACTTATTTCTGTGTTATCACCCCAAGAGAGGAATAACACTACTGCTGTAAGGTACCAGTGGGTTATATCTACCCTGCATAGAAAAAAAATAACAGCACAGCTAGGTCAATCAGCTTGTTGCTTTGACTGCTACCAGTCACCAAGAAAGGCAAGTCAAGCTAAACACTGGTCTCCCCGCCAGTGATTCATTCTCTGTTTTGACACAGTATGCTTTGAGTGCATATTTCTGGAGAGGCTGTGCATAAAGCAATTTGTTAAATACATCCACTATTTCAATGGGTTTCTGAAGTCAATGATGTGGGAATTTCCATTAAGGGGAGAGATTGCAACCCCTCTACACTTACTCATTCTGTTGGACTCCTATTCATGTTCTTCTATCCATTATTCCTTTCTCACTAGATGACCGCCCTACCTTCTTTTCTGATCATGTATCTCTTGGGTGCCATCTTTCTTATGCTACTTCTTACATTCAAGTCATCATTGCTAACATATTGCATTCTACCTATACCTGATGTACATCTTTCAATTGCCCTTTTGCAGTTTTTATTCATCCAAGATTGTGATGTTTCATGATTTATAGTACTATAGTATTGCTGGGGAAATGTTGGTATTCAAAAGAGGGGTTGTTTTGCCACAGGGAACAAGTTGGATTCACTGCATTTATTAAGCACTAAATGTATTGGGAGCCTTTTCTTGGTGCTGCCCTAAAAAAACTTTTATTCTACCAAATGTAGCTTGCCATATACAAACCAATCTGCTTTTTTCCCTTTTATTTAATTCTGGGTCCAGTTCACTATACATCTACAGTGACCATTCAATTTATAAAAGAATAGAAGTAGTGCAAAATATTCCTTTCAACTAAGGTGAAAGCAACTTTGGAACACAGCCATCAATTTCTAATCATGGGTCAGACAGTCATCAAAGAGACAAGACAGAGATTAGAGCTGTGAATAACGGCAGGGACTAGTAACTCAAATATAGGTGGATTAAATACAGACTTTGGTTAAATTCTAGACTTTCTGACAATATGATGCCTCACTTTTCCAGGGTCACAAACAGATCATATACTTATTCCCAATCCATCAATAATTTAGTTGCAAAGGAAAGTCTGATTCTCTCTGGCTCATGGGGATCTGTAGAAATATTATGTTTCAAATCAAGAAAGTTCTGTTTTTTTAGATGGACTAAACATAACAATGAGATCCCAATTTAAAACTGATACCTCATAGAGTCCAGATTTCTACAGTTGACCTCTCTGAACTAAAAAAAAAAAAATCACTAAAAGGGCAAAGCAGTAAGAAAGAGCATACATCTCTGGTGGGATAACTTAAGTTGTAGCATAAAAATAATAATGAAAGGTAAGAAAGGCCCAATCAAGAGGATATCTAGCCAGTAAAGATATGAGAAGCTCATATAGCAAGATTGAAGAATAACATAGAAAAAGTCCAAATGCTACAGAAACATCTAAAAAAAATATTTTATTAAAGGATGGAGATCCTCTACTGGATATTTGTATGAATAAGACTCACATAAGATAAGAAGATAGAGCTAAGTTGAGATCTACATGAGTGATATCTACACTCATGGTATCTATAATCCATTGAAGTCTGTCTCTCTCACATATAAACATGCATCCATACACATTAATAAGTAACATTACCACTTGTGGGTCTTGCTAATTAAAATAGTTTTATAACCTCTGACTCTTATTTCCTTTCTTATAATATTATAGTGAAGACAATCTGTTCACTTTTCTAAATAACAGTCAAAGGATACAGAAAACACTGTATGGTAGCTAAAATTCTTTCTACTAACAAAAGAAATCTAAATGCTGTACACTTTATATATAAAATCAACACATGGGAACTGTGCCAGACCTGCTATGTTTAAAGTTAACATACTCTAATTAGCACTGCATGAAACAGGTAAGGGAAGTCCAGTCCTAAAAAATGGTATTTTTAAAAATTATGTTAGTAGCTCATTATCATAAAAGTCACCAGCTGAAATATCAGTACTTCTTCTAAGATAAAGAGTAGTAGAGAATATAGCACAATCCAATGAGTCGTTCTCCCCTATCTCCACCTAACTCCAATATATATAAACTCTTCAATGAAAGTCAAAAGGATTTCCTTCTTTTTGTGGTTTTAAGAAGATTATAATTTTATTTTTCACCTAGTGATCACTTATCCAAACAATCCACCATCTTTTTCTGAAATAGTTATTATCATAAAAGTGATATTCAGCTCTTTAAAGATATTGTTGCCATTCTTGGTGTCTGGAACATCTTACCTATTCATTCTCACCCTCCTAGCTTTCCCACATCCGATGACCTTATCTGTCTCTAATGAATCAAAGTGTTCCCTCTTCTAGACTCTCATAATCACCAACTTCACAATACTCTGTGAATGCCTGGAATTTCAATTCAGATTTCTGCTCATTGTTGTTAACTTCTAAGTAGTATTTAAAACACATCTATGTAGGAATGTCAGTGAGGTCCTATGTATCTGGAAGCTAGCTTCCTCTTCTACCCAGCTCCCACATAGAATGAATGCAGAAATTAAAATAAAGCCTCTGATTACTGTCTTCATTTTAAATTTAGGATACATCTGAGGGGTGATGGCTTTGAGATGTTCATCAGGATATTATTTTAAATACAAGCTGAGAAGTAAAGCAGGACTTCGTATTTTTCTGGGTTTATTTGAAGGGAGCCTCCTTTTCATCTGTTAAAAACTCACTTTGCAAGCCAGGGACACTAAACTATCCTTGCAAATAACCTTTAAACTAGCAGTGAGCCTCATTGAGTCTTGGAATTTGCATTGACTTCTCCTGAAAGTGAAGTTATTTTCTGCCTCTCTTCTGCTTCTCCACAGATTCTTCATCTGTGCCACATCAACAAAAATTTACAAGTGACTATTTGTGACATTGATTTTTATGAAAATTAAATATAAAACATATAGGAAGTTCGTCAGAGTGTGCTATAATATCTCCTTGATTTTAGAAAGACTAGGCCTCTGATTCTCAATAACATATTTTGCTTGATTGTGTATATAATATATGTTAGTTATAAAGATTTTATTTTTCTCTTCTTTGTCCAATGAGGATGGGCAGCTGAATATAGAGACAAGTATTTGTTATATAAAAATACTTTAATAAAAAAGTCATTGATGTCTCATCTATCACAATACCCAATAGAATGTAAGTTCCCTGCGGGCAGGGACTGATTTTTATTTTCTTTTTTCTAATTTTCATTTTATCTTTGTATTCCCACTGGTAAACACAATATCTAATATACAGTAAGCATACAATCAATTCTGGCTAAATTGAAGTGCATAAAAGCTTCTCCATTCTTATTTATCACTTTGACCCCTACAGTGACTCAAAAGCTCATAAGAAAGGATCCTGTATCAGAGGTCAAAGGAGTTCAAGTTCAAATACTGAATGATATCCAATTTTACCAGTGTTAGGCTAAGTGGCTATAAGTAGGACACCAATCCAATGGGAAGTCCTTTCGTCATCATTCATTCCTAAATTGCTATATCCACAGGATATAGTTCTCATTTATGTTGTTGATATAACTAATACTATACAGGGGAAAATATTATATAATTAATTAGGGTAGTGGCTCTTTTTTAGCCAGAGCTATTTGGGGACTGATAGAATATTTGGAATGAAGTTCATAGCTCAGATAGTTAAGAAAGATCTCTAAACAAGTCGTTAAATTCTTCTGAGCTTCATAACTTCAAATGTAAATCGGGTGTTGTATACTTGCACAGTCTACTTTAGAGGATTGCTGTGAGGGAAGCATTGTATAAATATTAAAGTATAAAATAAATCTAAACTGCAGCTATTAGACTTAGAACTGATCAGCAGTGTAGGGAATAAAGAATCATTATCATCAATTTATATAATCCTTTAAGTGTCACAAAACACTTTGAATATATTATTACATTTAGTCTTCCCTACAACATCTTGAGGTAGGAACTGTTAATTAAGTTCATTCTATAGATGCAGAAACTGAAGCTAAGAAAAGGGAAGTGACTTCTTCACAATCAGTAAACACCACCTGAGAAAGAATTTGAACTCGGGTATTACTGACTTCCAACTCCAGTACTCTATTCACAAAACTGGCAAATGTTTAACAACTTATGCCCTTACAGAGCTGTAAGGATTTGTCCAGAATCACAAAAGCAGTGTATGAGACAAAACTTGGGCCCCTGATATGACTCTGGAACTCAGGTCTCTATCCACTATCTCACGTTGCTGTTTCTTGTGTGATTATGTTTCTGATTATGTCTTTTTATTTTCATCCATGTAGTTCAGTAGGAACACAATGGAACTACAATGCCATCCTGTTAAATATATATATGTATGCATATATATTTACATTTAACATTCAGCATAATATTGCAGAGATGCATAAAATGAATGCTTTACATAATTGAATCAAAGTATTAAGCATCATCTTTTATGGGCTCACTCAAAGCAACTTTGGGAATACTCTGTTAGCCAATAGAACAAGAAGGATGATATGTTCTTCCATCTTTTCCCTGCATCTTTTTTTCCTACTTTAAATACTGAAGACTTTTCATTCAAAGTAACTTGGCACTTATACATATTTGGTATAGTTACACCTGGATTTTTGCAGTTTATTGCTGTGTGGATACATGAAAGTTATAACTGTGTTCAAAGTTCAAAGACCAATCTTTCATCCCTAAATTTTAAAGGATATTTGGGCTTTTGGATTTCAGAGAATCATAGAATTCAAAAGATGGATGGGCATCTGGTCCAAACCATATGTGGAATGAATCCTTACTATAACATGGAAGACAAGAAACCAGACAGCATCTGTTTGAAGATCTCCAAGAGGGGTGTGTGTCATTTGTAGTACATATTTGTAACACACAGATTTGTCATCTGTTAGTTTATGAAATTTAGCAATTTTTGTATGTATTTTGGCTACTTCATCATGTCTTTCAAGGAATTCAGTAGGTTGTTAAACTTTTGTGTAATCTGCAGTTATATGTTTCAAAGTTTCTACTGTTTCTCTGCAAAATCTACATCAATCAATAAGTTCAACTGTTATCAACCTTTTTTAGTAAACAAATCTGCATGCTAGTCATTTGATGCCATTTTGTTGACATGTTGTTTGTTTAGTTAGTGAGAACTGGAGTTTTTGTTTCTATTCTTGGATCTTTGCCATTTTATAGTCTGATTCCATTGTTTTTGTTATCTTCAATAATAATGATAATTATGATTACAACAATAGCAACAACAAATGCCAGGAATATATATGGCTAGAAGAGTTACAATTTATAATTTATAGTCATAATTTGATTTGGTGGAACCTAAATAACAGGGCAATTTTGGTTTCATTTTATTTTTGTAAAAGAAGAGACAAATCAGAAAAAAATGAACTAAAATCAGATATTTTAAAAAGTTAGAGGATATTTGGGCTTTATTATTTATTCAGTGCAATTCCCTGAACTTCCTATAGCCACAATATCATACCATAATAAGAAAATTTAAAAAATATTCATTTCTAATGGAGATTCTCTTCAGTTAACTACATTTACTAATATGATAAGAAAACATCTTGCTATATTTAAATAAGATTTAACAAAATTGAAACAAAAACTTACTCTTGTCAATAATAACTTATAGTCATATAAATCTTGAGCTTTGCTAACTAACCCTTTCATAGTAACCTTGTGAAGTAGATACATAATTGTTCTCACTGAGGCAGTTGAGATATAGAAATTTTGAATGGTTCAGAAGTGTTCACTTACTAATTGTAATATGATGTCAGAAAAACTGAGGCAAAGCAGAGATTGGTTTTTAATGTTTAATATGGAGTTTAAGCTAGCTGATCGCATGGCCTGCCCAAAGCATTCAGTGCAGATCAACTGAGGCAGGGAACTTATATATGGTTTCAGCTAACTAGGGTTTGCCAACAGAATACATAACTGAGTTATACGGGATACAAAAATACATAAGGGGGTTGGGGTTACTGGGAGGATGGACAAACTATAATTCCAGAAAAGGATTATAACTTAATCCTGACAGGATAGGGGTCAAGATTGTGGACAGGAAATAGAGAGGTGGGAGGACAATACTCAAACAAAGGGAGGCAATTATCCTAGCAAGAATTGAGATAAAACACCTGAGGTTTGTGACTCAATGATATGTAAAGGTTTTTGGAGCTTCAAGGTTTTTCCTGGGCTCTTTTTTAAAACTTAATTTTCCAGTCCTAATGGTAAGGAAGCGGTGTTTGTGGCTCAACAGTATGAGGCAACATTTGAATCCAGGTTTCCTGACTCCAAGTTTAATGTTCTATCTACTAAATGAGATATAGAGATGATAGAAAGCTAAGATTAGCCGACTCCATATGTATAATTTATTATGTTATACATGAACTGTGACAAATTTTTAAGTTAAAGATTTATACCATGTGGAATAATAAAGGTGAATTCATAAAACCCTATTTTCAATACACAGAGAAATGCTTTATAAACAAACAGTGAAAAATCAAGGAACTGAATTCAAATATCTCTAACAAAGATAGCTCATACATGGAGGAAAGGTGGGGAGTAGGGAATAAAACAACTACCCAAGGCAGAAATTTAGGATTTTTAAACTTTCAGCAGTAGGATAGATTTACCTCCACATTGGCTGTATTAAATTAAATAATAGGCATTTCCTTCATTTAAAATAATTTAAGTATTCCAATAGAGCATTTGAAAAATAGAATCTTATATAAAGCCATAGAGCCTTTTAAGTCCTTTCTCACATCATTATGCTGTTGGTAAGTTTTCACAGCAAAGATACTGATGCTGCAAAAACAGCTTTCTCTATGACAGAAGACATAAAAGCCCACTTGGAAGGGAAATGTCATTAATGTCAGCTGCACTCTGGGCATGGCCCAAGAGCTGCAATGGTAGAAGTGACTGACCACAGCCCAGAGAACATCTGTGTTTAAAAGATCAATTTCTGAATACAGAGCAGTGGTGTCATGAGGGTATAACCTGACATTTATAAACACACACTCACATGCCTACCTCTCTACCATGTTCCAAGGTACTTCCTAGAGGGGAGACAAATCTTACTGTAATAGTTGACAGTTCAGAAAAGGGTTTCTTGTTCAGGAAGCATTTCAGACCTTGGTTTATGAGAAGTGGAGACATATACACCCAACCCTTGCAAAAGAGTTTCCAAAATGAAAGAAATCAAGAATGATTTCATTCATTCACTTCATCAGAAATGTTTACTGCATACTTAACTCCATACATACCACTATACTTAAGAGCATTTTTCAAATAGATAAGATATGATAAACTACCTTTAAGGAGCATATAATCTAGTTAGGAGATAAGATATTCAAACAAGAAAATTTTAAATATCAAAATAAGGCAGTGAAGCAAAGAGGCAGTAAAGAGCAGGAAAAAGTGGAATAGATTTTTAGCCACAAGAACTGGATTTAAATTCAAAGGACTCAAGATAAAAATGCTATCTACCTCCCAAGAAAGAGCTAATAAGCTCTGAGTGAGAGCTGACTGAAGCATATTTTAAAATTTATTTTTCTTGCTTTTCCCCCTCCTCAATGAGGCTAATCTGCAAATGTTATACATGACTACCTATGTATAATGAGTATTGTATTTCCTTGCATTTTCAATGGATGGGTATGGGGTAGAAGAAGAGAATTTGGAAGTTAAAGTAAAAAAAAAAATTGAAAATGAAATAAAAAAAGAAATGAATTTAAATTCTAGCTCTACTTGGTGAAGACCTTCTTAAGACCTTGGTTTCTTTTCATCTATAAAACAAGGGACTGCTTTGTAAGACCTCCAAAGTCACTTGTAGCTTTAAGACCAATTCAAGAGCTGTCTAAAGGATAATAGTGGATGAAATACCAAAGGAATCAGAGAAGTTACTATTTGCATAAGGTCCTACAGAGAAGTAAGTGACAAAGGCAGAATCTAAAGTCAGATGCTCTGAATCAAAAAAGGTGATTAATTATCAGCTGGCTACCATACTCCACCCAGATCATTCTGTCATTCTTGTTCCTCCTACCTTTTTGTACTTCTTGCTTAAGTGAATGAACATTTTTTATATTCTTTCCCTCCCTCTATCTGTCTCCCCTGCTCTTTTTCTCTTTCTCTCTGTCTCCCTCCTTCCCTCCTTCCTCTCATTTCCATTAGATATGAAGTGCTTTCTGTTGTCTTCTCACTAGAACTTAATATATATTGGCTGGTGATGACATGACAGTGGTCATAATAACAATATCCAATAAAGTATCAAATATACAGTCAGAGCCAAAGAGTTTATTGGATCCTTAGCCACTATAAAGTTTCAACTTAAACCATATTCAGTAGAGGAGAACAAATTGAAAAGGGAGATGTAATGGGAAGAAGGAAGATGCTAAGCTGCTGGGATAATGAGTTGTTCCTAAGAGGAATGAGTAGGAAAATGATTCTAAGAAATACACTAAAGGCCCCTGGGTTACCATCTTCTCTGCTGTATGGAAAATATCCTTTCCTGCACCATAAGCCAACAGATGTTGAGCACAATTATAATTAAATACAGAAGAGTACGCTACAGAAATAACATTTTATCCCCAACAAGAACACTTAGAGACTTCAATGATAAGCATCATAGGTAAGGATAATAACAGACTATCATCAGTGTCATCATCATTATATTTTATATTTGCATAGCACTTCACACTTTTCAAAGGCCATTCACATATGTTATCTCATATGATCCCCTCAAAGCAACTCTATGAAATAAGGAAGGAGGTTGAGAGTACCCCATTTCACAGATGAAGAAACTGAAAAAATATTGTGATAGAGTGAATCAAATGTCAGATTTTGAGTCAAGGAAGTTAGGACTCAAGTCCTCCCATACATTTGCCACCTGGATGATACAGGCAAGTCACTTACTATCACAGAGACTCAGTTATCTCATCTGCAAAATGAGGGTATTGGAGTCAATAACTTTTAAGGGCCCTTTCAGTTCAGAATCTCTGATTTATAGAGACAGAGAGGGAAAGATTCTGGAGAAGGTCATCAGGGTTAGGTAAGGCTGAAGCTAACAGCCAAGATAATGTTTTTTCTCTTACACCTATCTCACTGTTGGAAAGATGATCAACACTATCTCAAGGGAATTTTATCCACCTACACATATCTTATTTTCCATATTTGCCACAAATATTTCTAAATTAAAAGCAAATCAATCAATAAAAGAATTTATTAATCGATTACCATGGGCCAAGCACCGTGCTAAGTACTAGAAATAAAAAAAAAAGAGGCAAAACAAACAATTCTTGCCTTCAGGGAGCTAATGTAGTAAATGAGTCAAGTTATATTTAGCTGCCTATAAGATATAAACATAAATGGGAGATGATTTCATAAAGGTAATTTTCAAGAGACACTGTGTCATGCTATGACACAGGACTTTGGTTCAAAATCACAACTGCTTTCTGGCTAGGGGAAAGTCAGAGACTCAATTTCCTAAATTGAACAATGTAAAATTACCAATCATTCTTACGTTACCATGTCACATGACTGTTTTGAAGACAGTGCTTTGTAAGCCTTAGAGTGTTGTATAAATGTCAGTTATTATTATTCAAGCATCACACACCTGGGCTCTCTTTTTAAAGTGATGTCCAATTAAGTCTTACTGTATTAAAATTGTACACTCGACTGACTAGCTATCAGTCCTGAAATTATCCAAAGTCTGATGGCTAGATGAGTGGGATTGTATCCTATTGAAAGAGGTAAAGGCTTTTATTGAAGACAGACAGCCACACAATGTATAGTATTACTATCCTTTGTTTCTAGCCAAGAGAAGAGAGAGTGAGTGAAGCTAATCCAGTGTCTATCTAGACAGCTCCCGATAAATGGAAAATACATTACCAAAGGCAAAAAAATGGATTGCAAG